>NC_079447.1:997198-1214698 GCF_903798145.1 Danio aesculapii | reverse complement strand
TAGATTAACTCAACAACATGCCGAAATGTCAGAGATATCCTGTAAATCAAGTTCAAATAACATTACAGGAGACCGATGTGGAGATCAGCTTACATTAGTTTTGTCTTACTAATTATTATTTCAGATCTATAAAGAGAATTACTGCTGGATAACGATCCCTGTTTTCCCTGAACATGAGAACGTTCAGTGTGTATCAGCCAACAAAAGCCCACATTTAACCCAGAGTACATACAGGAATCAGAGAGTGAAACTCAATACCTTTTAAGACCTTTTTTAAGACCCTTTCCATCCATTTTAAGACCTCATCACCACTTTTCAACCGGAAACACTGGCGAGATTTTAACGTACGGTATATTTACTAAATATTAATGTAAATTAATCCAAAACTAAAACTTTATTCATGTACTGAATAAAAAGATATATTAGATCTAGCGAATTCAGCAGGTTGGCGCAGTAAACAAAGCAGCGTGATGTCAAATGTGGCAGGATATTATTGATTTCAGAAACTACACAGCATCCTGATATTTGCAGATTTAATTCAGGCAAACTTTAGCATACAACCAGACATTGCATAATTAAAAATCATATCAAATTTAATCACTTGCAAAATAGCATTTAAGACTTTTTAATGCTTTTTAAGGGCCTTAAATTTCTCTACATAGATTTATCCATTTTTCATACTTTTTAAGACGCCCTGTAACTGAATAAACAGTGATGCATCAGATCCTGCAGGTCAGAAAGTAAAGTTTACTGCTGAAGAACTCATTTTATCACAGTAAAATAACACAGAAATCGAATAATAACATTTCAATCTCCTCCTGAAGCTCCGCCGGTCAGATTAGAGAAGCTGTCAATCACAACTGTCAATCATGATGACACGCCCCTTTTAATAGCATTAAATTACTGGATAAAAACATTCTGGCTCCAGAAATGAAGATCTGCAACTATAAGGGTACTTAATTGACCACAACCATCTTTTGGGACATTTTATTTGCAAGTGTAATTAATTTTTATTATTTGTGCTCAAGTCTCAGTCATTAACATGGAGGAGGCGGAGTTTATGACTTGTTTATGAATGTCACTCAAAAGGAGGCGAGTGGCACACTTGCGTTGTCAAGTTAATAATTGCTAGAATTTTTTTTACACAACATTGGCTATAGGATGGTCAGGATAGTTGCTATGTGGTTGCTAAGGTAACAGTTGTTTTGATAGTACAATATTTTGGTTGTAGGGTGTTAGAGATAGTTGCTATGATGATGTTGCAGTGTGGTTGTGAATGTGCTCTCTGTTGTGTCTGTGTGTTTGCGAATGAAACTGTACCTATGCAGATGCGAGCGGGAACAGATGATTGGCTGATCCAGAAAGAGACCCAGGACAGAACCACCAGCAGGCTGGAGGGCACGTATGTTTCCAGGATGAAGTAGAGGATGCTGCGCTTCAGCTCGAAGTGAAAGATCAGCTTGGGATAATTTCCTGGCCAGAAAATCAGTGAAATAAACCATTAATGCTGCTTGTCCATCAATAAATCACAGGTTGAGAGGTTATTAGAGTGGTTTCTACATCACTACTTTAATATTATGATAAAGAAAGGAGAGGATTGATCAGATACTTTGACTAATGCCAAGTTCAGACTGCTGGATTTTCAAAGTAGTCGTGTCACGGATGTTTTCATACTGCATGACTATCTGGGCTAGCGTTCCGTCTGTGCTGTGTTTACACTGTAGGATGGATTGGCAACAGGGGGTTCGTCACTGCATGACTGTAAAATAGGAAGAATCGCCAAAAACTTTGTCCAAACTACATCTCACAACCAAACACACGCGAGAAGTGACATGGAAACAACACAAGGTCTCGCAGAATATATTTTGTTATTAACTACATAATAAGAAAGAAGCCTTCAGTGGGGTAGAAAATGGACTTATTTTGCACACCTGCTTTTGAAGGGAATTATCAATTTCTCCTCAGTATTTTTCTTTTGTGACCTGGTTGTGGCATTGCTGAGATGACACTTAGTACAGACAGGGGTGCTCCTGCCAAATTTACACCAGTTTTTCCTCCATTTCTTGGGTCCAAACAGAGTGAGAAGAATCCCTTAACTTCTCCCTCATCCTCCCGCTGGCCTGCAGATACCCACACTAGATACCATAACTAAAATTATGCAGTCTGAACTCGGCATTAGACACTTTAACCCAATTGGTGGTAGCCATTTCTGATGATAAAAGTTAGAGATAACCGATAATTAAGTCCTTCTCATGGCCAATTCAGATACAGCTACCAACAATAAACACGTTCATAATTCAATATTAAATCATTCACATAAACAGTAACCCAGAAGATTAAAACAAGTCTAAACTGATATTTTAGATGTGATTATTGGTGTAATAAAAATATCTACCCAAATCGTCCGCTAACTTGTGTGTCTGATATAAAGGTGCATCACTAATGGTGTTGTCACGATGCTGGAATTCGGTACCAATCAATATTGAAATTTTGAAAACATCCCATTTCCCGCTATCATTTGAGTGCTGTGATTAACTGTGAAGGTCATCAGTTCACCGAACTCACCACTGTTTACTGAGTGTAAACACAGATACAGGGACACTGGAGGGTTTTAAATCCAGTGATTCATCAGCGGATCGCTCGTAGACATGACTTTAGAATGCTCCAGTGTCCCTATCTGTGGTTACACTCAGTAAACAAAGATGAGTTCGGCTAACTGATGACCTTCACGGCCAATCACAGTCATTTCTGTTGAGCATGTGAACACAGTGGCCAATCAGCGCTGTTTAAGAACGAGCTGAACAGAGCTCATATGTTAGCGTTTTTAAAATTTCAGTTTGAATGATATCGAACTCCAGTAATACTTTTATTTATTTATAATATATATTTTTGTGCATATATATATATATATATTTTTTAAATTATTATTTTATTTTATTATTTTTTTTTTTTGAGGGGGGACGTGCCCCAGTAGAGCTTTATGTCTAACTACGGCCCTGGTTGTCGGTTTGCATTTTTGCCACCGACTCTCTACTAATCGAGTCACATCAAAATGTTACCTCTTTAACCCCTAGAGCTAAACTTTAAAGTTGTAACAAGCACATTAATGTGTGTGTGTGTGTGTGTGTGTGTGTGTGTGTGTGTGTGCGTACCTGTCTCATACACTGCTTCAGATGCAGATGTGTAATGATCCTCTACGGTGTACTGGGCGAGTCTCAGTGTGTCCAAACCGCTCACAGATTCATTCCCGCGTGCCCAGTAAAACATCACGTCATTGACATTATAACCCCCTGTCAACAAACAAACAGGACAGATATTTGCACAAACTAGATCACTGCAAATAAGTCAAATATGTCTAGTCATATTCATTAGAACTAGGTCAAAAAGGAGACATCCTTTCATCATAATTCAAAGGAGACCTATTATACTCCTTTTTACATGATGTAAAATCCGTCTCTGCTGTCTCTAGAGTGTGTGAGTTGGAGTTTGAGCTGAGAATAGCACACACAATATTTTTAACTCTCCAAATCGGACCCTTTTAGGCTTTGATCCTAATTGTGGTGTTTTGGTGACTGTCGCTTTAAATTCAAATGAGATTGTGCTTTTCAGAAGAGGGTGGAGCTACAGATGCCTGTGCATCAGTGACAGATGTAAAACAGCAGTGTGTGCATGTGTGCTTCAGTGTGAGTGTGTGCTTGATGCTTCTGTCAGTCTATGTCGCTCCTGTCGCTGTTCATCTAAAACTCCACATCTATAATCCTTTTAGTCTATGCTGACATTATCTTCAGCAGCTCAAACACTCTAATGGATAATGGACAGACGGCTGCTTCTCACTCAGGGCTGCTGTTTATGCTAATGAGATGGAGAGATGGGCACTAGTGGGCGGGGCTTTCCCCCTCTGATGACATCATAGAAAGGGAGAATGTCAATCAGAGTGCTTCTGCAGACTGTTTTCATGTTGACCATTAGAGGCTGGTTATATTCACACACTGCTGACACACAACTGTTTAAACCCCTTATAAAAGTCATTTTTGCATAATACCTCCCCTAAAATTCTTAGTTGAAAACTATTTAAGACATCAGCTAAAGTGCTCAGATGAAATGTTTTGTGAAGATGAGACCAGATCTTCATCCTCAGGTTATCATGAACTGAACTCAGAAACCCAGAGAAGAGAAAAGCAGAAGTTCATCATAATGAAATCCATTTAAAAAATTAAAAAAAAGAAAAGAAAAAACAAAACAAAATGAAATAATAATAATAATAATAATATTTAAGAATAATTATTATTTATTTAAGAATAATAATAAATAAAATAAAAAAAACTGAAAATAAGTTGGAAAGAAACAAACCCAAAACCAAAAAGACAACAAAAAAGCACACACAATCAAAATCCAACCACAAAACTAAATAAATTGGGTTAAAAATACTAATAATAATAATAAAAAAACAGGTTAGTAAGATTTATAACTGCAATTTTTGTGGTTGCATTTATTTGATAAAATACACAAAATATTATACAGTCAAAAATTAAACTACATGAATATATTGCTAATTGTAAATTGTCAGTGATTAATATTCAATGATAATTCAATGATTATACTATGATGATTTGATGATCAAGAACACTTTATTATTCCCAGTGTATATATATATTAGAGCTTATTTCTGTGGAAAAATAACATTATATTTTTGCATTTGTACAGATTTTTATTTTTTTTAAAGTGAATAAAAAATATTTAGATTAATCAATAATGCATTAAATTGATCAAACTTGTCAAGTAAAGACATTTAACAAAATTAATTACAAATATCAATGCAATCATCAGAATTATTCGATTAAAAGAGTGTAAAAACAGCATTTTTATTATTATTATTATTTAGAAATAGAAACATTAAAGAAGTATTTTCTGTATCTTCTGATCAATTTATAACATACTTGCTTAATCAAAGTATCTGCCCACGAAACATGGGGTAGTGAATTTGTTGAATTATAAATATATATACACAATCATATGTCAAATTATACATCAGGCCAATGCTATAATCAGTAAAATACTCAAATGTTGTTCAGACACATTACAGTTTCGGATAAAATTGTCATTGTCATAATTTAAGCAGGGTGTAATATCAGCACATGTCCTCATGGTGGCGTTGTGTTACAGTAAGTTTATTCCTTCATCAGATCGTGTGTGTCTGTGAGATCTGTTACACTGGATCCACGTAATTGTTATTAATGTGTGTTTCCATGTGTTCACTGAGACTCCCTGAGGAGACACACACACACACACACGCACGCACGCACGCACACACACACACACACACAATGTATATCTTCCACTCTTATGTTTTGTTTCCTGAAATAGAGTATAAGTCTGTAACAAAAAAGGCTTAAAAAATAACCAAAATTTGTTGATTGTTATTGTCTTTAAATGTATATTTTATTTATATAGCGCTTTATATAAATAAGCAAGTAAATAAAGTAAATAAGTAAATACCTTAAGCAATAATAAGTAAATACATTAAGCAATAAATAATAAATAAGTAATTAAACAAGGGAATAAAGTAAATCTAAATAAATGTTAATAAATTAGTAAATAATTAAATTAAAAAGGTTAATTAATAAATAAATAAACAAACACATAAGCAAAAAAATAAATAAGCAAAAAAAAGTAATAAGTAAATAAAGTAGATAAGTAATTAAATAAAATAAATGAGTAAATAAAGTAATAAATAAATAAGGAAATAAAGTAAATAATGTTAATAAAGAAGTAATTAAATTAAATAAATAAGTAAATTAGCAAGTAGATCAAGTAATACATAAATAAAATAAAATAATAAGTAAATAAGTAATTAAATAAGGAAATAAATTATGCTGATAATAAATTACTAATTAAATTACATAAGTTAAGTAAATAAATAAGTAAATACATACATGAATAAATAAAATAAAGCTTAAGTAAAATAATATACACATTTATACTTTAAGGCAAAATGATTAGCTCTCCTCTGCAAATTTTAGTCTTTGAAATATTTCCCAAGTAATGTTAAATAAAATATGAAAATCTTTATACAGTATTTCCTATAATATTGTTTCCACTGGAGAAACTGGAGACCCCTTTAAGCTGAATACTAGAGTATTGGCAAATATCTAGTTCAATATTATTCACTGTCATCATGGAAAAGAGAAAAGAAATGAGTTATTAGAAATGAGATATTAAAACTATTATGATTAATAATGTGTTGAACAAAACCCATGTTAAACAGCGCTTGGGAAACATTTTACTGCATTTAACTGCATATAATTACCCGTTAATTAAACCATGCAATAATGCTGCACTGTGAGAACATCATCAGTGTGTGTGTGTGTGTGTGTGTGTGTGTGTGTGTGTGTGTGTGTGAGAGAGAGAAAGAGCCGTACTGCATGATAAGAAACACACACTTGAATATCATCTAGCATATGAAGCACTATTAAAAACCTCCATTTGAAACAAAGCCTCTTTGAACATCTCAATCCAACACGGCTCCAATCTGGCACAAAGACAGCGAGACTTTCATCATCTCCCTGCTTCAATGCATCTGAGCATTGATATCAGGTCCAATACTGTACATTTCCAGAAATAAAACTCCCTGGAGGACGAGAGATTGCGTAAGAATGGCTGCATCATCATCATCATCATCATGCATGCTCGCTTCACATGATCTGATGCTCAAAATTAATCTATTTGCCATCTTTAAACGTGACGAATAAACAACCTCTGGAAGAATATTCAATTCAAGTTTATATGCTGGTTTACAAAGGGTGCACACTACTGCATTCAAGTTACAACCAAATATAAACTCAGCGGCCACTTTATTAGGTACACCTGTCTAACTGCTCGTTAACACAAATGTCTAATCAGCCAATCACATGACAGCAGCTCAATGCATTTAGGCATGTAGACATGGTCAAGACGATCTGCTGCAGTTGAAAGCGAGCATCAGAATGGGGAAGAAAGGGGATTTAAGGGACTTTGAACGTGGCATGGTTGTTGGTGCCAGATGGGCTGCTCTGAGTATTTCAGAAACTGCTGATCTACTGGGATTTTCACATACAACCATCTCTAGGGTTTACAGAGAATGGTCCGACAAAGAGGAAATATCCAGTGAGCGGCAGTTCTGTGGGCGCAAATGCCTTGTTGATGCCAGAGGTCAGAGGAGAATGGCCAGACTGGTTCCAGCTGATAGAAAGGCAACAGTAACTCAAATAAGCACTCGTTACAACCGAGGTCTGCAGAAGAGCATCTGTGAACACACAACACGTCCAACCTTGAGGCGGATGGGCTACAGCAGCAGAAGAGCACACCGGGTGCCGCTCCTGTCAGCTAAGAACAGGAAACTGAGGCTACAATTCACACAGGCTCACCAAAACTGGACAATAGAAGATTGGAGAAACGTTGCCTGGTCTGATGAGTCTCCATTTCTGCTGCCACATTCGGATGCTCGGCTCACAATTTGACATCAACAACATGAAAGCATGGATCCATCCTGCCTTGTATCAGTGGTTCAGGCAGGTGGTGGTGGTGTAATGGTGTGGGGGAGATTTTCTTGGCACACTTTGAGCTCATTAGTACCAACTGAGCATTGATTAAGTTGAGCATGGTTAACGTCTACCACTGCCTTTTGGGTGCTACAGCAGGTCCATTTGACAGTGCAGAACGTGTCGTTGACATTGTTAGGAGAAAACTTGCAAACATACAGTCCAGCACTTCAGAGTCACACTGCTAGTGATTGAAGATTTAAGTCAATTTGGCAAGCTGAACGCATTCTGTACTGTACAGGAGAAACAGCACGGAGGAGATTGATTGACAGACGTCTACAGCCAATCAGGACGCAGAACACTATGCACTAATTAGGACCAAGAGGCAACCTCCCGCTCTCTCTCGTGAAGCAAATACGGAAGTAACTAAAATAGAGCAGATTTCTACTGAGCCCAATGTTTAAACGGCAGACTTTACAGCAGACAAAAAGGTGTTTACAGACTGGTACAAAGAACCATTTTGGTTCATATAGCTAATATTACTCTTCATGACAACTGTGAAGGGGGGAATTCTTTATAACTCATCTGTAAGACCAGACAGAACCTGCAGACATTTTTCGCTATTTCTGCAGAGAATTTTGTAAAAGAAAACTGCGGATTTATTTTGTAAGTACCATAACCAGAAATTGAATATATGAAATAAAAAATAATAGCTTTTTTTATTTTTATTGAATGTTTACAATGCAAATCTATCTGGATCCGCTTATTTGGGAAACAAAACAAGTCTATCATAGTATATCTACTAAAAGACTACTGTATGGTAAATAAATCAAATGAACATTTTCATATTAGTCAATATTATCAGTGAATTAATTTAAAAACTGAATAAATATAAATGTACACACATTTACACAACTAAACTAATAGACTCAATTATGGGACAAAAAAATCTGTGGAAATCTGCATATTTCTGCGAGCGCAGATTCCATGTGAGCCTACTCATCTGTTTTGTTTATATTAAGTTATATTAAATCTGCATAATTAAGGGTGTGGCCACTTGAGTGACAGGTAGGTCTCGCTGGTCGCCGTCACTTCACCTCAGCTGATTCCGGCTGATTAGCTGCTGAACTCGGCATATACATCATGTTTTTTTTTATGTGGCTTTACACAGTCCATTGCCTTTTGGACTTATTTCTTACAATCATCATGTTGTGTGCACTTATTGTGCTCACAAATCATTCACATGGCCTCCATTTCCCAGGTGAGTGAAATTATATACTTATACACCATCTCTATCAATGTATTTGTATTATTTAAGATCATTTATCATTTATAATGTTCTTTAGACCCATAAAGCACTCCAGAATATGACAGATTGATTAGCTGTAGGCTCTAGATCAGTCATCTGAAGCGTTATCATACAGTGTTATGCCTGGATCTCATCAATAGTCTTGCATTTACTAACACACACTATATCTGAAGTGTTTTGAAGCAATTCAGGTTTTCCTCCTGTAGAAAAACGTCATAAGAACAATGTTTAGTGGCTCAATATGTTACAGCAGTGTTTTTAAAAGTCTAAACACTTTATTGATATAGTACACAACCAATCACATGTGGTCAGAACATAAACGAGTCGCAGGTAATAAAGGATTCAGCGTTTCTCCCATAGGAAAGCCCGTCTAAGCAAAATGCTAGCAGGCGTCTGTAGCTCCGCTCACACTCCGCCTCTTTGCCCTTGTTTGGTATCCCCAGCACGAGGCGATGACATGCAGACAAAATGGCGGTGGTTGGCCACGCCTACTTGTAGCTTCTTTTGCATTCTTCAAAAACCTATGGGTGACGTCACGGATATTACCAGGACGCAGAACACAATACGCTGTAGACAAAAGCATGTCAAATTGCAAAGAATAAAAAATAAATAATCAGCATAACTGCAAGACCGTAAAATATAGACTGTAAACAAAGTCAAAAAATCTTTTTACAATTAACAAAAAACAGAAACTAGGTCTGTGCATACAAAATGCATAAAAAATATATCTTATTAGATTTTTGGAGTGTGAAATGACCCAGACAGCTCCTGAAATTCAGTCATGAGCGGCCCGAGAGCTACGTTTACGGTTTCATTAGAGAAAAACTCTAGATTGTGAGACAGACTTCAGATCTTCCTCCTACTCTTTACAGCTCTTATATAAGCTCGAGCAGTAGACCTGGAAGATCCACATCCAAAACTCACAGGCAGCAGAAGAAGAAGGAGCAGATCAGAAAACAGCAGACAGGCCACAGATCAAGAGGAACCGCAAATCAGCAAGAACTAAAGCAGCTTTATATGGGCCCGATCGACAGCCAATCAGCTCTGACCCAAATCTAGCAGCTGTCACACGTGATTTAGGGCTGCACAGTATAACGCTAAATTCTCCTCATCGTGATATTAGTGTGTGCCTTATATGCATCACTGATGTGTGATACATTACATTTATTTGATGCATTGAATGTTTACCTGCACTTGACCAATCAGATGGGGTCGTACTATCTTTAGCCCAACCTCCCCAGCAGCTGCTGTTCCGCTATTGGCTAGAGCAGCGCAAAGTTAAACCCAGCGCTGAACAACCAGCTTGACATTACTAATGTAGTTTATATACAAATCTGAATACACATGAGGAAAACCTAATAAATGAGACAATTTTCATCAAATATTAGCAAAATGATCATATCACCAGCAGTATAGTGTAACAATATACAGGCGGTATAAAACTGATAATAATCAAATGACCCTTGAATATTTACAAAAATAGAGCACCATAACTAATTAGGTTATCTTGATAAAAAGATGCACTAGAATAAGTTAACTCAAATGAATTAATAAACAGTTAACTAATTAGGTTATTAATGTAAAAAGATGCACTAGAATAAGTTAACATTAATAGATTAATTAATAAACAGTTAACTAATTAGGTTATTAATGTAAAAAGATGCACTAGAATAAGTTAACATTAATAGATTAATTAATAAACCGTTAACTAATTAGGTTATTAATGTAAAAAGATGCACTAGAATAAGTTAACATTAATAGATTAATTAATAAACCGTTAACTAATTAGGTTATTGATGTAAAAAGATGCACTAGAATAAGTTAACATTAACAGATTAATTAATTAACAGTTAACTAACTGGGTTATTAATGTAAAAAGATGCACTAGAATAAGTTAACATTAATAGATTAACTAATAAACAGTTAACTAATTAGGTTATTGATGTAAAAAGATGCACTAGAATAAGTTAACATTAACAGATTAATTAATTAACAGTTAACTAACTGGGTTATTAATGTAAAAAGATGCACTAGAATAAGTTAACATTAATAGATTAACTAATAAACAGTTAACTAATTAGGTTATTAATGTAAAAAGATGCACTAGAATAAGTTAACATTAATAGATTAATTAATAAACAGTTAACTAATTAGGTTATTAATGTAAAAAGATGCACTAGAATAAGTTAACATTAATAGATTAATTAATAAACCGTTAACTAATTAGGTTATTGATGTAAAAAGATGCACTAGAATAAGTTAACATTAACAGATTAATTAATTAACAGTTAACTAACTGGGTTATTAATGTAAAAAGATGCACTAGAATAAGTTAACATTAATAGATTAACTAATAAACAGTTAACTAATTAGGTTATTGATGTAAAAAGATGCACACATTAACAGATTAATTAATAAACAGTTAACTAATTAGGTTATTGATGTAAAAAGATGCACTAGAATAAGTTAACATTAACAGATTAATTAATAAACAGTAACTAATTAGGTTATTGATGTAAGGAAATGAATTAAAATACAAATTAACATTAACACAGACTAATTAGTAAACATTTAACTAATTAAATTAATGTAAAAAGATGGATTTGAATAAGTTAACCTTCACAGATTAATTAATAAACAGTTAACTAATAATAATTAATAATTTTTTTAAACATTTTATTAATTAGGTTACTAATGTAAAGAAAAGATTAATTAGTAGTTTACCTAGCTAAAAGTCTTAGTTAATTGTTGTTAATAGTGTGAACTGTACATTAAAATAAAGTGTGACTGAAATGTGCGCTGCACCGAAAGCATAGAGGCATAATTTGGTGTGTGTGTGTGTGTGTGTGTGTGTGTGTGTGTGTGTGTGTGTGTGTGTGTGTGTGTGTGTGTGTGTGTGTGTGTGTGTGTGTAACCGCAGCATGTTCTTATAAAATATGAAATGCTTTGAATATGAGACACTGTGCAGTTCTAGTACAGATGTCACAAACAAGGGCTCCAAATACGTCAGGCTGTTGCCAGAGCAACACTTGAGGGAGGGAAAAGATGGAAATGTATGAAATGTTTTCTTCTTACAGCTCTCCAGTTGTAAAGTGCAGGTCTGTTTGTCCATGGGATATTTGGTCAGATCCATGTTACAGGCCACAGTGGTGGTGATCCTGCAGAGAACATAAACACCTCTTAGATTGGGCTTCATGAACATTATCGTATGGTTGCTGATATTTAAGTGGGAAACAGCACATGACGGGATTAATAACTTTAGAATTAACGCAGCATATAATATTTTAAGACTTATGCTAACCAATACGTTGTCACTGCACTTTCTTAATTCAGAAAATACCAAATGTACATATGTTTTATGTACAGTGCATGCGGAAAGCATTAATAACGCTACACTTTTCCACGTTTTTATGTTCCAGGTTTATTCTAAAATGGATTAACTTCATTTATTTCCTCAACATTCTACACACAATCCCCCATAATGACAATGTGAAAAAAGACCTGAAAAATAAAAGATCAGAGAAATCACATGTATATCAGTATTCACAGCCTTTGCTCAATACTCTGTTGATGCACCTTTGACAGTGATTACAGCCTCAAGTCTTTCTGAATATGATGCCACAAGCTTGGCTCACCTGTCTTTAGGAATTTTGGCCCATTCCTCTTTGCAGTACCTCTTGAGCTCTATCAGGTTGGATTCAGGATTCTCTGTTAGGTTTGTATTCAGTGAGCATATCTGTAATGTATTGAGGTCCTAGGCCATTTAGTGATTTATAGAGCAGTAATAATACTTTAAAATCTATTCTGAATGTAACTGGGAGCCAGTGTAAAGACCTGAGGACAGGTGTGATGTGCTCTGATTTCCTGGTTCTGGTCAGAATCCTGGCCGCAGCGTTCTGGAAGAGCTGCCACTGTCTGACTGTCTTTTTTAGGAGGCCAGTGAGGAGGCCGTGACAGTAATCCACCCTGCTGCTGATAAAAGCATGAACTAGTTTCTCCAAGTCCTCACTGGAAGCAAAGCATCTAAAGCCTAGTTCACACTACATGATTTTAAGCCCGATTTGAGCCCGATTTGGAAGTTAATAGGCTGTAAACTACTGAACAACGCATCAAAGAGGTTTGCTGAAGCTTTACCGACACCTTGCAGACAACAGCATGAGCTGAATGGCCGTGTGCTCAGGAACCTTACAGAAACATCTGTGATTGACCAGAACGGAAATCGATGCACTCGCTTCATTCTGCGTTAACACGGACATGAGAGTAGGCTATATTAACAGGGGAACTAGCATTCTGTAACTATTAGAATCACCATACTGCTCATTCTGAGCGTTCTCATATAAAGCGTCATGTTGTCACGTCATATTTACATATTTACAAGCTTCTATTGAGAAAATTAAGCTCTGAATGTCTGTCATCATATCTGAAGACACCATTACCCTGAAAATATGATCTATTTTGGTAATACAGCCTATAAATATGTAGTTAAGATACTAGAAGACACAAAGGTCTGGTCCTCGCTTTCATTTTCACTTTCAAACAGGAGCTATTTCCCTGCACAGGATATGCTGTTTAGAAAGATATATCTGAAGTAAATGTATGTTTTTGCTATCAGGAAGTTGTGTTTATGTTAGCAGGAAGTTGCTGGGCAAAAAAATGCACACATATTTAAAGTCACAGCGAAAAGTAGCAGACAAGCATGCAGTCATGTTGACCAATATAGTAATTAAAGGTAGAAATACTCAGCTCTTTACTGTTCTTTAATTTAAAAATAACAATGTTAGAAAGAAACACACAGATATTCAGGAAACGTCAGGGTGTTACAGATATGTTAGTTTTATTTTAAAGAGTTATTAAATTACAAAAATTCAAAACTCTCTTGTGTATCTCTCCACTCGAGCCTTGCAGATGAGCGATTGATCCGCTGATGCATCAGCTGATTGACCATGTTTTTAAATGCTCCCTTGAAAGCTTGAAACTCTGTCACTGATGTCATCAGCACAAAAGCAGCCAATAGTGTTCAGCTTTTTCTGAAGACTCCTCCCTCAATTTCACTGGCTGTGGTTTGGTAGCTGGACTGAGCTGTTGGGGAACGAGTTGTTGTCAGATCTTGTAGTGTGTCACCCCCCTCTTGTGGATCATTTACATAGTATCATGTAATATGAACACCACAGCGATTAAGACACAAAATCAAGTCATGTATTGTGAACAGCACAGAGATCTGCCGATGTTTAAAGTCATGTAGTGTGAACTAGGTTTAATTCCTGCAGTGTTTTTGAGATAATAGTATGCTGATTTACTGACTGCTTTGACATGACTATTGAAACTCAGATCTGACTCCAGAGTCACACCAAGATTCTTGACCTTATTTTCTGTTGTTTGACCCCTAGTGCCAAGGTACGCATTCACCTTGAGAAGCTCATCTCTAGTGCCAAGATACGCATTCACCTTGAGAAGCTCTTCTCTGTTCCCAAACACAATGACTTCAGTTTTCTCTTTGTTTAACTAAGGAAAGTTTTGGCACATCCAATTGTTCATTTCATCAATGCACTGGCAGAGGGTGTCAATGGGGCTGTAGTCATTAGGCAGTAAGGCTAATGACTTTAACTATTAACTAACAGCTTTTAACCCTTAAAGCTGTTATATATAAGCATAGTTATTTGTTAAAAAATACAATTAAAATGTAAAATAAATACAAAAAAAAGTGACTAAAAATGTCCCACCTGAGGTTGGGATAACAAAATAGATAAATAAAAAATAAAAAATAAAAAATAAATAAAAAAACGAATAAAATAATTATTAAAAATACATGAATAACTAAATAAATAACATTAAAATAGAGGCGGAGTCTCACCGGAGCGCGTACAGGACCGTCCCATTGGGAAAGATGCGGATCAGCCGGTTCTCCACTGTGATGTCGTGCAGGAAGGACTTCTTGGAGTCCACAATGAAGGTGTCGGGGACCCACAGCAGCTCCACCAGCCGGCCGTCCAGACTCAGACTCTTATTGCCCTCAAACAGCAGCCGCTCATCAGTCCAGCGCTGACGCAGGAATATAGTGGCTGTGTAATCCTGCAGAAACAGATGGAGGACACAGCAGATCACAATGCTAACTAAACTTTAAGCATTATCAGGAAAAAATAAATAAATAAATAATAATAAATAAATAAATAATAATAATAATAATATTAATAATAATAATTCTGAAATATTTAAAATATTAATTTTTATTGGTTTTTCAAAGACTAAATATTTTAGTATTAGTGAACAACAATTATTATTAATATATGTGTGTTCTAATTATTAATATAATAATAATAATAAAATACAATATTTAAAAATATTAATACTACTACTACTAATAATTATTATTATTATAAACGTAATATTAATATTACAACACCAACGAGAAGAATATTTATTATTATCATTATTATTATTATTACAGTTTTATTTTGAAGTATTACTATTAACCACATTAAATATCTACATTTTTATAATTTAAAAATCAGACTACTACGATTACTAACAGTAATAGTAATGACGACAACAACAAAAAATAATATTACAATTATTAATGAATATTTTTATTAACTTGTCACTTTATATTTTATCTGTATTATTAGCAGTAACAGCCTGAAAATATAAACTTATAATAATAACAAAAATAATAATAATAATAAAAATAATAATAATTCATTCATTCATTTTCTTTTCGGCTTAGTCCCTTTATTAATCTGGGGTCGCCACAGCAGAATGAACCACCAACTCATCAAGCACATGTTTTACGCAGTGGATGCCCTTCCAGCTGCAACCCATCACTGGGAAGCACCAATACACTCTGATTCACACACATACACTAGGGACAATTTTAGCTTCCCCAATTCACATTAACCACATGTGTTTGGACTGTGGGGGAAACCGGAACACCCGGAGGAAACGCACACAAACACAGGGAGAACATGCAAACACCACACAGAAACACCAACTGACCTAGCCGAGGCTCAAACCAGCGACCTTCTTGCTGTGAGGCGACAGCACTACCTACTGCATCACGGCGTCGCCCAATAATAATAATATACATTACTAAATATAAAAATACATTTGTCATCCAAAGAATTACAGGTTAATAAATACGATAAATTAATTTTATTTTACAAGTATTTAAAATAATAATAATAATAACAACAACATGCATTTATATTATTATAACACTATTACTACTACTACACTAACAACAATATTATTATTGATAAATATTTGTCATAATTTTGTTATATCTGTGTTATTATTAGCAGTAGTCGTAGTGGCAGTATATTAAACTAATAATATTAATATTATTATTATATTAGCAGTGCATTATTACTAGTATTAATGACTATAAAAGACATAAAAGATAATGAAGTACCAAAGGTCAAGAAGACAACTTGAGGATAAGAATTTGATCCAAGCACAAGTAAGAACAATAACAAACTTAATAACACTCACCGAAACACACTGTTCAAGTTATCATTCACATAAATATAACCAGAAAATACTTTCATTTCATTTCACAGATACAGTGTGTGTGTTTTTCTCACCATGTTGATCTCAGAAATGGTGTCAATACTGGCGATGTCTAAACTCATGCCCACTGTAACCGGACCATCTGAAGGACAGAGAGAGAGAGAGAGAGAGAGAGAGACACACACACCAACATAAAGCACATTTCAGCAACACATAATTATTCTGAGAATTGCTGGTAAAGATGGAAACCCTGCGAGCGAATCTCTGCGCTGCTCATTATGTGGGAAACATATGTTTTATTTCTTCTATCCTCCAGTGAGCGTGAAGATGATCGGGGTGAACATGCGGTGAACAACACACACACACATCAGTAACACTTCAAAATAATGCTCCATTAGTTAATGTGTTCACTAACACGAACAAACCATTAGTAATACATGTATTGGGGTATTTCTTCATCTTCGTTAATGATAGTTAATATTATTTGAGTTAAATAATGTTAATTCATGTTCACTTATTGTGCATTAACTAATGTTGACAAGCACAACTTTGGATTTTAATAGTGCATTAGTTAATGTTGAACTAATAAATGCTTTATAAGACTACTGATACTTCATTCATTCATTTTTTTTCGGCTTAGTCCCTTCATTAATCTGGGGTCGCCACAGTGGAATGAACCACCAACTTATCTAGCACTTGTTTTATGCAGCGGATGTCCTTCCAGCTGCAACCCATCACCAAGAACACCCATACCCTCTCATTCACACTCATACACTACGGACAATTCAGCCTACCCAATTCCCCTGTACCGCATGTGTTTGGACTGTGGGGAAACCGGAGCACCCGGAGGAAACCCACGCGAATGCAGGGAGAACATGCAAACTCCACACAGAAACCCCAACTGACCCAGCCGAGGCTCGAACCAGCGACCTTCTTGCGACCTTCTTGCTGTGAGGCAACAGCACTACCTACTCCGCCACTGCATCGCCACAACTGATACTTAATGTTAATAAATATATTAAGCACAACATTTGCTAAAATTTTTAGTTTGTCTTATTAATTAATAATTTTATTTATTAAACTTTTTTTAGTCTTGTGGATTGGGTTCAGCATGAAATGAAGGACTCCTTATGTTATATTAAAGCTAACACTACTTTAAAATATTAAAGAAGAAAAAAATTAAAAACAAATGATTATAACTGAAAATGTAAACTCTAATTATGATTGAATTTTGTTATTAAGATTTATTTAAAAAATAATAATTAGAGGTTAACTTGAATATTGAATTTGATTTTCCAATTATTTATACATTTCTAAATTATTACTACTAATGGTAAAAACTAAAATTAAAATAAAATAAAAATCTTACCAGTGAAAACAAATGGTCTAATAAAGTTCTGCAAGCATACGTGTCAAACATAATAATTCAACTTTTATTATGAATTGTTGTATTGTGATGTTATCACTTTACTGTGCAATAACAACCAGGACAAATTTAAAGTCTATTCAAGTCCATCAATCCAAGTCTATCCAAAATGTAACATTTTAACAGTAGACCTACACATACAGAGAGGACATAAGTATTGAACACGTCAGCATTTTTATCAATACACATCTTTCTAAAGGTGCTGCTGACTTGAAATCTTTCCCGGATGTTGATAACAACCAGATAAATCCACATATGCAAAGAAAACAAACTAATTAGTTTACAAATGAAGTCATGCGTAATCAAATAAAACGACGCAAAGAAACACTGTTGAACACATGAAGGGAAGTGTATTTGTGGCAGTGAAAGCCCAGACAGCAGCTGAAATCTCTCAGTAGTTCTTCAGTAAATGAATATCAGCTGCTTCAGTCCAACATCTACATTTGCAGGAGGATGAAGATGAACCCAGGGGGTACAGTTCAGCAAGACAATGATCTAAAACACAGCAGAGGAGACTCTCAGATGCTTTCAGAGAAAGAAATCAAGCTGTAGAATGGCCCGACCAATCACCTGACTTCAATCCGATAGAGAATACAGAATAAAACTCAGATTTGATAGACTTCAACAGAGTGTCCAAATCTTGATGCTTCTGTGGGTCTCGTCTGAGAAACTCCCACCTGAGCAATGCATGAGGCTTCATTCTCCATATGAGAGGCGTCTTTAATCTGCAGCACCGAACAAGACTTTATATAAAGTATTAAACACACTTCAGTAGTTCAGCTCTTTCTCCTTCTGTCATTACACTGTTACACACAGCTCATCTTTCAGACTTTATTGTTTTGTTTTATTTATGTTTGTATTGTTTGGGTTTTTACCAAAATCTGCTTTAATTCCATTTCAACAGCTCCTCTAGATTCCCAGAAAAACAATGACAATGTGTTCAATACTTATTTCCCCCGCTGTAGGCCTAATATTATTATCTTTTTTACCACACCTTTGAGAAATAACAATAATAATAGCCTAATCTTATTAACTTTTATTTTACATCTACAGAATCGTGAGAAAATTAAGATCTTTATTCAGTGCAAAACAAAAAAGAAAGAAAAAGATTGATTCTCATTTTATTCGATATCTTGCATCCCTCCTCTCGGTTTGATGTTTGCAGCAGATTTTAATGTGTTGTCTATTGTACTTTGATATGTGTGCATCACGGCACAGCTGTTTACCACTGAAACTGCCATATCAACCAATAGTGTTCACTGTTATAGGAGTATTTGTCTCTTTGGATTCTCCAGGAAAACTTCAAACACACACAGACACACACATACACTTGTCGGTCTCAAATGCACTGCAAGAGATGTGAGTGGAAAGGCAATTTATTGTGAACAAGCAGCTGTGAGAAACACATTACACTACGAGAGTGACGGAGAGCAAGAAAAGATGCAAATGATCCTTCATCAGAGCTGCACTGCCTTTATACCAACTGCAAATGCTATTAATAAGACATTTTGTCTCATTAAAGCAGATTAAAAGCAGTCAGATGCTTTTATTTCAAGAAAATTGCAATGCAGATTTTGACTTTTAGTTCATGCATTCTCTAGGAATCAATTGTCTGGCAACATATTTTATCAATAGACAAACTAAATACTTATTTCTACGTGACAAAAAGGGATAAAAAGTGATGTATTTAGAGTATAACCAATATAAAAACACAGTCGTGAATTAATTTTAACCTCTGTATAAACAGAAGAGTTCTATAAAGTGTATTGGCATCTCTTCGCTCAATAAAAATCACAATAAGAGCTGAGTGATATGACACGATGCATAAATGTGCATTAAACAATTATTCTCAGCAGTCTACATGTGTTTGTTGCCTCATTACAAAATATGGAGCAAATATCACAACATATACACTTTAAACTAACAAAAAAAACAGTCTCACAGACATATTAAGTTTAATATAAACAAATTTAAAAAAAGGGCAAAACAATGATTGTTGTAATCTCACTAAGAAATATTGAGGCCAATGAAATGAAACCTTGGGCGTGCATATTAATGCTCCTGTGTGCACAGCAAACCTTATTAATATGACATTTTGTCTTATTAAACAGATGAAAAGCAGTCAGATACTTTTATTTAATGTCACTTGCATTGAACTGTAGGTTTAAACTTTTTTTAGTTCATGCATTTCCTGAGAATTAGTTGTCTGACAACATCTAATTTCCGTACTTTACCAACAGAAAATCAAAAAATATATATATTTAAGATAAAAAAATTGGCTAAATTATAACTCTACTCGACAAAAGGGACCAAGAGATGCATTTAGAGTTGTATTTTAAAGCTTTAGCGTATGTAAAAACATGGCCACGGATTAATATTAACCTCAGAAGAGTTCTATAAAGTGTATCAGCATCTCTTCGCTCTCACAGTAAGAGCTGAGTGATATGACACAACGCATAAATGAGCATTAAACAGATATACCCAGCAGTCTACGTGTGTTTGGTGCCGCATTACAATCAAAAGCAGCAAATATCACAATATATATGTGTTAAGAAAATATATAAAGTTCAACAAAAAGTGCCACATACAGAGTACGTTTAATATAAGCTAAGATAAATAAATTAAAAAGGAGAATAAAATCATTGTTGTAATCTCACTGGAAAATATTGTGATCAAACACATCTTGGGGCGTGCATATTAATGCTCCTGTGTGCATCACTTTCATATCAACTGCAAACGGTATTGATAATGATATTTTGTCTCATTATACTGATTAAAAGTAATCGGATGCTTTTATTTGATGTTTCTTGCACTGCATTGTAGATTTAGACATTATTTCATGCATTCTCCGGGAATCAGTTTTCTGCCAACATATCTAATGTTCAAACTTTACCAATAGACAAACTAAAAATGTATATTTAATTTTAAAAATAGGGTAAAATATATTTATTATACTTGCACTTGCATTGCAGGTTTAGCCTTCTGTTTAGTTCATGTATTTTCTGTAGTAGTGTTGTCACGATACTGGAATTTCCAACACTGATACAACACCAAGGAAAATGTAGATTTCCAATAGAGAGAGAATGATTTTGACCATTTTCAATACAGCGAGGAAAACACCAATATAAATAAAATAAAAACACAAAATGATATAATCTTCTTTTCTGATTAAAACAATAGTGATTTAGCAAATACCGCACCACTGACAAGCCAACCGCAAAGTAACAAAGCAACCATACACAAATCATAGAAACCGCAGCGATCCCTTTTTGTGTGCGTGTTTCTTCCGGTGTTTTTGTCTGTCATTTTAACACTGAAGCTCCTCTGCTCCTAGAGTTACATCATCTGTGTGGCAATATTTAATATCTCTTGTTTAAATACACTATGAACAGCAGCTACGCCAATTATTTTCTTTGTTCTGTATTTCCACTCTGAGCTCTCTAGAAATTGCGCCATTGATCCAAGACCTGTGAAGAAATGATGCCAACCATAGAGCACTTCTAGAGGTCTCCATAATCCTGGACCAGGCTTTATCCTGAGCAGCTGCTGTGGTGGTCATGGAGGAGTGGAGAGCATGAGACCGATTCCTAAAATTGATCCTGTGGGCCAGCCTGATCACCCAGTGATCTACTCACACCTGCAGCTTCTCCATGATGGACGTCCAGTGCTCGCCAGCCTCCGGCGCCTAGACTGCAGCTCTGCACAAGTTTGGCCAGAGGAGAAATGGTCGTTCTCAACTGAGTCTGGTTTATCTCCAGGGTTTTTCCTTCACTTTGGTCAATTGGTGAAGCTTGTTCTTCCACGGTCTCGTTTGGTTTGGGACTCATGGAGCTGCGCATGGATGGATTTGCTCTTCAGTGTTTGGACATTCAGCAGTGAAAACCACACTGAACTGAACTAAACTGAACTTCAACTCTGAACACTGGACTGACACAGATTCAGTTTACTAGAACTTCTGTGTTCAGCTGCTGCGACACAATCTACATTACAAGAGCGTTGTAGGAAAAAAGAGATGAATTGAACTGAATTTATTTTTATATTATTTGTATAATAATAAAGCATAAAAAATCAATTCAATTCACCTTTATTTGTATAGCGCTTATACAATGTTATCTTGAAAATAAAATATGAAACTAAACTCTAAATTAAAATGATTAATTACACACATTAGAACAGTGTAGGATAATGAGGCCTCAATCAATCTGCGTTCAGCCTCCATTCTCTCTCTGTCTCACACACACACACACACACACACACACACACACACACACACACACACACACACACACACACACACACACACGCACACACACGTTTTAAACATTATTATTTCCTCACTGTCAAAGAAGGGCCGCAGGTATTTGTTGTATCCTTTCATCAGCTTCTGGATGGTCGGAGGAAGAATCTCTCCCTCTTTGACCTCAGCGTTCAGCAGAGAGTTTTCCAGAAACCTGCGAAAGAAAAACAGAACAACGTGAACCAACAAAAGGAGAGACACAGAGAGAGCTTTGAGTTTATAACCATATCAGCTTCTCTGGCTATGTCAAAAAACTCAATAAAACAGATCAAGTTTTCCACATTTTATAAATACCACATTTCTATAACGGCTCGAAATTGCATACGCGCCTTAAATATTATCTATGTGACCTGGGAGCATTTGCATGTATTTAGGAGACCTTTACGCAGAATGCATCTTTGCACCTAAATACACCAAACGCAGCGCTCAGGAAGGCGTCAGGTCAACTTAATGCAGTAAACAAATCCCGCAATGCTTGGTCCACCTTCAAACCCTTCTGATTGGCCCACTGCTCTAGAACTGAACATGCATAGATTGGTTTATATCAGCTGTCAATCACTCAGTCAATGCCTTCCTTCAGATGACAGAGAGCTACAGCCGTGGAAATGTAAAGGTGTGGATATGAGAGAATGACAATAACACTGACAGATTTAGTTTTAGAAACCACCTACAGTTACAGATAATGGCACGTCTGATTAATGATCATGAGGTGAATGTTAATCCACTATTTACACTTTTGAAAAGTGGATAAAAGACTTCCAGTGGGTTAAAGTCCCCTATGAAAATGACTAAAGCCATTTACTGTAAAGCTGGAGGGACGGAGTTTGCCACATCTACACATTAAGCATGAGATGTTCTAACGTTATTTAATCCTTCATTTATTTGTCACGATTAGGGCTGCAAGTAATGATTATTTTAATAATTGATTAATCTGTCAATTTTTTTTAGATTAATAAGATAAAAAAGAAAAGCATTCATTTTCAACACTATTCAAAAACAAAACTATAATCTTAAGAAAATGCACAAACATGTTGTCCTTGAACATCCCTGAGCTGTTATAATAAAATAAAAAGATTAAAACTTAGTAGAGTTGTCCTGTTTTCAATCCAAATATCTAAAAAAATCTTGAATCAAGAGACACACTAGACTCATGAAATAGCATAAGAAATGATGTCTTGTTTTCTGAAAAATAAATAAACACCTCAAAATTAAGTGTTTGCTTAAACAAGCTTAATTATTTGCCAATGGGTAAAGCCAGACAGAATCTGTGGACATTTTTTGATATTTCTGCACAGAATTTAGTTAAAAATCTGCGGATTTATGCGCAATGATTTTGGGAGATTTATAACTAAAACCTTAATATAATAAATAAAAAAGTAATACCTTTTTAACTTTTATTCAATGTGGTCATTCATTTTATCAGCTTTTATTTTTATTTATTTTATTTTATTTTTATTCTTACCATTTTTATGTTTGTTTTTATTTCTCTTATACTTGTTTCTTTTATTCCTGTTTATGTAAAGCACTTTGAATTGCCACCGTGTATGAAATGTGCTATAGAAATAAACTTGCCTTGCCTTGCCATGTCAAGCAGTGTGTACAGGGTCAGTGGGTGCATGCATTTACTTTTGTTTGTTAGTTAGTGTTGATTTCAAACACAGTGAATCTGTTAATATAACACTTTATAATTTTTGGTGGGTGTGACTATATTTTGGCTGGTGCGCCTACATTTTTGAGGTTAGGAGCACCAGTGCTACCAAGCTAAAAGGTTCATTTGGAGACCTGTATAATCATAAAAATATTTGAACTATCTAAAGTCATCCACAGCAATAAATAATATATAAGATAACATTAAAAATAGGACATTACGCAAGTATGTGTTTCTGAGAGAAGGAAAGTCCCATTCACGAGCTCGTTATTTCAGGCCAGATCGCGGATGAACCGTTTAGTTCAGTGTGAGATCAGCCGCACACGCTGATAAGAGAAACACACAACAACTGGGAATAAAGACAAAGACTGAGAGAGGGCAAACATGAGCTCATTTTCATAACGGGATTACTTTGATCCGTCAGTGTGGAAGAGTTGAAAACCAGGAACCATCAGCACTGAGCAACTCCAGAGTTATGGATGCAAAATCACAATCAGAATCAGTTTTATTGCCAAGTGTGCTTCACACACACAAGGAATTAGCTTCTGTAGCCAAAACAAATTCCTTGTGTGTGTAAAGCGCACTTGGCAATAAAACTGATTCTGATTCTGAAAATATACAGTTGAATTATTAGCCCTCCTGAAGATTATTCCCCCAATTTCTGTTTAACGGAGAGCAGATTTTCTCAACACATTTCTGCACATAATAGTTTTAATAACTCATCTCTAATAACTGATTTATTTTCTCTTTGTCATGATGACAGTAAATAATATTAGACTAGATATTCTTCAAGACACTTCTATACAGCTTAAAGTGACATTTAAAGGCTTAACTAGGGTAATTAGGTTAAAGTTGGAATAATTAGGCAAATAATATTGAGCTTAAAATAAATTAAAAACAATTAAAAACTGCTTTTACACTAGCTGAAATAAAAACAAATAAGACTTTCTCCAGAAGAAAAAATATTCGAGGAACTGACACCGTTTCAATTCACTATGATCTTCTATGTGAAGCTGCATTGACACAATCTACATTGTGAAAGCGCTAGAGAAATAAAGGGGAATTAAATTGAATTAAAATACTGTGAAAAATTCCTGAATCTGTTCAACATCATTTGGGGAAAAAGTGGACAGATGTAAAATTGGCACTTGTGTGACTTCATTCTTTTCGGCTTAGTCCCTTGATTAATCTGGGGTCGCCACAGTGGAATGAACCGCCAACTTATCCAGCATATGTTCTATGCAGCGGATGTCCTTCCAGCTGCAACCCATCACTGGGAAAATCACTCATTCACACTCATACACGACGAACAATTTAGCCTACCCAATTCACCTGTACCACATGTGTTTGGACTTGTGGGGGAAAAAAAACAGAGGAAACCCACACCAACACGGGAGAACATGCAAACTCCACACAGAAACACCAACTGACCCAGCTGGGACTCAAACCAGTGACCATTTTGCTGTGCAACCTTATTACAGAGAGAAAAAACTACACAGTGTTTTAAATAATCATGATTATGATTTTCCATAAATAAGCAGTCCTAATTTTTGTATTTTGGTGAAAACCTTTTTTTTTTAATGGCAAGGCTGACATTTGCAATTCAGCACCAACAGCAAAACACACACCTCTGCTCCTTCAGCAGAAACTGAAGTGCATTTATGATGCCATGAAACACATGTGTGACACATACAGTAAATGCACTGAAACACACTAAAACTGTCTAAGTGAAATGGACTGTAAAAGTCAGACGCAGGAAAAAAATGCAGTCATCATCAGTTTTGTGGATAATAAAAAAAAAATCCTCTCGACTATTCCTATATAAAGGGGAAAAAAAAACGGAACTAATTTAATTCAAATAATATAAATAAATAAATAAATAAATAAATATATATATTATATATAATATATAATATATAATTTACTATTATATATATTATTATTATTATTATATCTAAATGAACTAATTGGCTATGCAATAAAAACAGGTTCACTGTGCAGTTTTACAGGGCAGAATCTTTTGGAAAATATGAATAAGAAATAATGTGATTTTACATTACACTGTATATTGCATTATTCATACATTTTCTTTTTGGCTTAGTCCCTTTATTCATCAGGGGTCACCACAGTGGAACGAACCGCCAACTTATCCAGCACATGTTTTATGCAGAGGATGCCCTTCCAGCCACAACCCATCACTGGGAAACACACATACACTACGGCCAGTTTAGTTCACCAGTTCCCCTATAGCGCATGTGTTTGGACTGTGGGGGAAACCGGAGCACCCGGAGGAAACCCATGCAAACACGAGGAGAACATGCAAACTCCACAGAGAAATGCCAACTGACCCAGCTGGGGCTCGAACCAGTGACCTTCTTGCTGTGAGGTGACAGCACTAACCACTGTGCCACCACGCTGCTATATTGCATTATATTACTCCAAAATAAAATACAAATAATAATAAATTCCATTATTGCAATTTTTCACTGTAAAGTAATACATATCATAATTCATAATGACAACCTCACACTTATCACTTCTGTTACAACTCAACAGGTAAGACTTTTAAATTAAATATAGGTACATCAATTCAGAAACAATATATCCGTTAATAAATAAACAATGAAAGAAATATATATATATATTACATATATATACATAAAATTATATGTATATATGTATATGTAATCTTAATGCAATATATTTATTTTAAATTGCAACTGTAAAACAATAGAATAATATTATAATTAGACATTATTTTCTTAATGTTCAAACATTAAGAGCATGACATTTATTGGGATGGAAAACACTTATTTTCTTTTTTAAAGATTGTTGTTGCATTTTGTGCACATCTAAGTGAATTTGTATGATGCTAAAAACGCAAAAAAAATTGCAATTATGCTTTTTTACTAGTGCAGCTCTACTATAAACATCTAAAGAGCATTTTAGGTTGGTCTAATAAAAAATAAACACTCTAAGTGAGCCAAAGCTTTTGTCAAATCCAAAAGTACAACACAAGATGTTAATAATTCAGCAAAGCAACTCAAACATTTATGTTTGGTACAAACATCCACACACTACAGTCGCCTACTGTACTGTGTCATTTGTGTCTGTAATCGACTTCTAAAAATACATTTTAGGACAAACATCTGATAAAGTTATATAAATGGCAACTCCACCAGCCTGAGACACAAGAGCTCAACATCAAACTGCATTTCACGCTGCGGTGATAAAAGAAAAAACTGGCAGAAAATAAAGTAGGACGCTGTACAACATTCACCAGACACAAATCAGCCTTGACTTTAGGGCTGCATGATATTGGAAACATCTAAATTTCATTTTTCTGCGATAGATTAAATATTGCGATATGAATACAGTTCCACAAGATGGTTTCAGCTCTAGTTGATGGTTTTCTGGGGAGTCTGACAATAATCAGGTAGAGAAACTGAATAATCACAATGCAAACAATGCTTTTCTGACTGTGCTTTGTCTCATCTTTATCAAAAAGTCTTTAAGCAAGTAAAACTAGTCACTTCAGGTAAATGTAAGAGTTTTTCTTAAAAGAAGCAACATGATCATAAGTAAAATAATCTTGTTTTTGCTTTGAAATGTAGATATTTGGACTAGAAACAAGAGAAAAATTCGTATAAATTCCATATAAATATAGTAAATAGTTCATTTAACCTGTATATCAAACACCCTAGTTTTTCATGATTTATATATATATATATATATATATATATATAAATAAATGTACTATATTATGTGCACAACTACACAAATCAGAAAAATTAAGCTTCTTTTTTTTGGTCTCTTGTCAAGACATGATCTAAAACGGTAGGGATTAAGCCGAAGGAAGGTTGTTTAACTCTTATTTTTATTCATGATCTTACTTTCTCTCAGATTTCACTCCCCGGAGCATCTGACATCATGTACTTCACTAAGGACATGCGTTAGGGCCTCCCCTAGCATAACAAATTGCTGTAAAACTCTTCTATGCCAGGGAAGTGTTTTCTCTCGTTAACGGCAGGGAAAGTGTTAAACGAAATCATTTATCGACTTTACGCACAACATAATACCAGCCATACATGTAAAGCAATAATAATGGCCTTCAATTCAGTCACGTCGAGCAGCCGTCATCCTTGAACCAATCTCTATCATTGTAAGCTGCTTGCTGCTCTGTCGGTTCCACTGCTCCGTTTGTTAGATGTTTGCTCCCACTTTCTTTTGCAGTCTGAAGCACGTCTAATGCACAAGATGCCCAACTCCGGCCACAGGATGTCTAATCGCATCTTTGCAATGACTTCACATGTAAATCACTCACACTTCATCTGCGTCTGCTTACTGCACAGGCTGCAAACCAATTCCACCGCCCTTCCATGTAATGTAATGACTGTGAGGGCGCAGGTAAGAGGTCACTCATATACATCACGTGTGCTGTGCATGCGACGTCTATAAGTCACATAACACAAGTAATTGTAAACTGAAGTAAATATAATTTTAATTATATGGTTTAGAATTGGATGTTTTATAATATTACTTACAGTTTTTTGTGATTATTTGGCGTTTAATTAAGAATTTTTACAGGATCACAACAAATTGCGCCTTATTTTTGATCTTGCGTGGGATTCAGCGAACGCGAAAAACTAGGGGTCTGAACATAATGTTCATAATACATCCATCTGTAAATATCACCATAGTTTTTCTACAACTGCACTTATAACGTATACCTGTATCCTGCACTTGCTGCTATTGCACTCCTGGTTAGACCTAAACTGCATTTCGTTGTCTTGTACATGTGTAATGACAATACAGTTGAATCTAATCTAATACAATTCTAAAAACTATAATCCAGACTCAACATTGCATATCTTGTGATGTGACTACTGTGGATGCGCACATTGCAGTACCAACGCTGAAACTAAATTCTGCAGCTCTACTGTCCAGTATAAAGGGCTGATATCTTATCATACCAATTAAAAATGATCCCCACAATAAAAACTCCAGCTGCAGAATAATGCAGACTTGTGTTCAGCCGAGGGTGTGAAAGAGTGACAATGCTGTGTCTGTGTGTGTGTTTTCTGGCAGGCCCATGGGGTCGAGTGTGGGATGAAAAGAAACCTCTCCAGATGCATTTCTAACAGTGTTTCACTTTGATTTCACACAGTCGAGACACTGAAAAACCTAACATGACCTACAGCTGATGCACTATCCAGGTCCAATGAATGAATCTTTATATTTATGCATGAATGTTGTTGAAGCTAATAGTTATGATATACAGTTGAAGTCACAATTATTCGCCCTGCTGTGAATTTTATTCCTCTTTTTATTTCTCTTCTCTTTTATTTCTATTTCCCAAATGATGTTGAACAGATTCAGGAATCTTTCACAGTATTTCCTCTAATATTTTTTCTTCTAGAGAAAGTCTTATTTGTTTTATTTGGGCTAGCATAAAAGCAGTTTTTAATTGTTTTAGACCCATTTTAAGGTCAATATTATTAGCCTCCTTCAGCAATATTAGTTTTGGATTGTCTTCAGAACAAACCACTGTTATACAATGACTTGCCTAATTACCCTAACTTTACCCTAATTAACTTAGTGAAGGCTTTAAATGTCACTTTAAGCTGTATAGAAGTGTCTTGAAGAATATCTAGTCTAATATTATGTGCTGTCATCATGACAAAGAGAAAATAAATCAGTTATTAGAAATGAAGGTGAAAAATATACAGGGGGGCTAATAATTCTGACTTCAACTGTAAAGAATACTATATATATTTATGTGTGTCCACGTATGTCTGAATGTGTGATATGTTCTAATTGAAACAAAAAATTCAGCATAAAAACAAATTACTTGTTCTAATAAATTATTTTAGATGACAGAAGAAATATTTGCATGTATATAAAACATTCATGTACAATGATAATGAGAATAAGCTGAAAAATGATGTGTCCGTGACTGATGTCACTCATTCACACACACACACACTACGGCCAATTTAGTTTATGAATTCCCCTATAGCGCATGTGTTTGGACTGTGGTGGAAACCGGAGGAAACCCACGCCAACACGGGGAGAACATGCACACTCCACACAGAAACACCAACTGACCCAGCC
Source organism: Danio aesculapii (assembly GCF_903798145.1). Classification (NCBI taxonomy): domain Eukaryota; kingdom Metazoa; phylum Chordata; class Actinopteri; order Cypriniformes; family Danionidae; genus Danio; species Danio aesculapii. Next base: position 1,184,884 of record NC_079447.1, on the reverse strand, counting down.
GGTACTCAAACCAACGACCTTATTGCTGTGAGGCCACAGTGTTAACCACTGAGCCACCATGCAGTGCTGATATCAAATTGTTTTATACTTTAAATTTGTAATCATTTTATAGTTTTTAAACCTGAGGTGACACTTTTTATACTGATCAGCTTAATGCATTACTTTATTTAATTTATTTTTCATCACAATAATGACATTTGGGGAGGGGGAATGTGTCGCAATCCATAAAACTAGAGAAAACAAGTTTCTTAAAATGCATTTGGCTTTGTCACTTTAACAATTTACTTTGTTTTTATATTTTTTTCCATGAGCTTTTATTAAAATTTGCATAAAAACGGCACATTTATATTGCTAAAACACTACATTTTAGCATTGTTTATTTTCCTTTTTAAATTAACGTTTACACAAATGGTGTAATTATAATGCATAAAAGATACAAATCAAATAAAACAAGTCTTAAAAGTTTCAGCATTTTAACATCAAAACATGTTTTTCATTGTTTAATTTCTCATAATTAGATTTTCTTATTCATTTTCACTTCTTTAACAGTTTCCAATTTAGTTTCTTTGTGTATAAATTGGTATAAAATCTCAGCCATGACCCTGTCGAACAACACTAATTCTTCAGAACTTCTCATTATATTAAATGAGCATGATTTTTGCATTACAATCAGAAATGAGGAGGGAAAACTTTTCAATTCTCAGGCTTTTCTTCAAGATCAAAACAACCCATTTCCCTGTGCTTTTGGGTAAAATAGGAGCCAGACTTTTCTGACAGTTTTTAAAAGATCCAAACATTAAAATAAACACACATGCCAAAACAAAAGAACATCTAAAAGAAAATATGACAGCTCTTGTTGCATATTAATGACTAAATTTGGAAAAGCGAGCAATAAAAAAAGAACAGTTGATCACTTCAGGCATGGAAAAAAAGGACTTTTAGATTGGAAATAAATCAAGCAGCAGTAAAATGCAGCTTTACATCAGCTGAAATCTGTCAGGATGATAGAGAGAAGTTTATCTGCTCTGATAAATGCATTACTTTCAGTTCAACCGTTGGTAGCTGTGCGTCCATTCAAATATGTAAATTAGACGTGCAAATCTGGAATATTGCATAATATGTTAGAAAATAAATCAACATTTCTTTCCCATGAGACACTAAAGAGAACAAAATCATCACTTCCTGATAAACATGCAGATATTGCTGAGAAAAATGTAGTTTGATGACTTGGGATTCGCAACTGTGGTGTTTTTTCTTCTCTAATAAATGAGCTCCGACTCAGATGACGAAGACTAAATGCAATGAACGAAAAATATCGTGATCCTTAATCCAGGCCATTGCTTAAACGAAAAGTCATCACAGGCTTCTCTCAGCTCTTTTTACTCTGATTGGATCAGAAATTGGTGCGTTCATGGATGAGAGCTGGAGTGTGTGTATAAGTCATTAACTTAGATCATATTCAGATGTGTTCCCAAATTACGTCATGAAAAAGTTGTGCATAAGTTTACACCCCCCTACAGAATCAGCAGAATTCAGTCATTTAAAGGAGAAAAATGTCATGTTTATGCTTCCATCCATAGATGTGAATTAGACAAAACTGTGATATTGTGTGAAAGATTAGTGAATAAAGCAGCGTATCCATCCAATGAGAAACTAAAGAGAAGAAAATCATTGCTTCCAGCTAAACTATCACAAATTAAAAGAGAGAAGTGTAGATGCACTGTTGGCATTCTCCACTGTGGTGTTTGTTCTTCTCTAATAATTGAGTTGCGGCTCAGAAGATGAAGACGAAACGCAATGAACGCGGGAAATGAGACAGATGCTCAAGACAGTTCTGGAGGAACAATTCAAAGAATGATAAACATATATATTGGGTAACAAACACCTGACAATGCAACCGCTTCCCATATATGACTGCAGATGTGCATGTTCTAACATTAATTAAATTAAAGTAGGACATTTTAAAATGAGATGTTCAAATAAATGGCTCAAGAAAATAAAGAGAAAAAGCTGAAATTTCCCCTTTTTCTATTTTCCATCTCGACTCAACATCTTCAATTATGCAGATAATAATGATGTAATAATGAAGAAAAATGAATAAAGATGTAATAATGACATCTTAATAATTGAGCCCTTTTAAAGTATTGATTACTTCTGTTTACATTATGCTTGCATTACCAAGGCAACAAGACATTTTTATTTATGATTTCTTTATGAATTTATTATGATTCCAGAGAGCTCCGTTACACTTATCAGCACCATCACAGTGAATGAAACTTCAGCAAAGAGAGAGAGCACTCAGCTCTTATCTCTTAATTCAGCGGGAACACTCAATCGAGAAGAAAACTGTTCTCAGCAGATAGCGGGTAAACAGAAAATAGCGGCAGTGATCGGGTGCAAAAGTACACACAGCAGGAGGGCACACACACACCGACACATGAGGAAACATGATGTCAACAACAGATTTGCATAGTAAGAGGTGATTAGACAGGTCTTCGGACGTGCAGTTAGCATGAAAGCTAATAGGAAGCGTACAAAGGTGGAACTGCTTTGTTGCAGTTGTTTTTATTAACAAACCAATATTAATAATGCATATTCTGAACCGCGAATCACAGGATGCACCGAACCGTGGGAGAACAACGGGACAATATGTTGTTGTTTTTTTTTACCGAGAAACGTTGCATCTCTAATATATATATATATATATATATATATATATATATATATATATATATATATATATATATATATATATATATATATATATATAAACACACACACACACACACACACACACAGTTAATTATTCGCCCCCCTTTAAATTTTTTATTCTTTTTTAAATATTTCCCAAATGATGCAAGCATCAAGGAAATGTTCACAGTATGTCTGATAATATTTTTTCTTCTGGAGAAAGTCTTAATGGTTTTATTTCGGCTAGAATAAAAGTAGTTTTTAATTTTAAAGAAAAAACATTTTAAGCTCAATTTTACTAGCCACTTTAAGCTATGTTTTTTTTTTTTGTTTTGATAGTCTACAGAACAAACCATCATTATACAATAACTAGCCTAATTACCCTACTTTAGAAATATGCTGAAAAAAATCTTTCCGTTAAAAATTGGAAAAAAATTGGGGGCAAAAATAAACAGGGGGCTAATAATTCTGACCTCAACTGTGTGTGTATGTGTGTGTGTGTATGTATATATATATATATATATATATATATATATATATATATATATATATATATATATATATATATATACACACACACACACACACACACACACACACACACACACACACACACACACACACACACACACAGTGCACATGTATGTATCATGTAAATACAATTATATCGCAATTAATCACTTGACAGCATTAACATTCATTTAAACAAACTTTGAACTATATAGCCACACACACACACACATACACATGAACACACATACATGCATAAATTATGCAGACCGAGTGTTTGTTTAAATCATTTATTAATAAATACATTTGCAAGGTGTGTACTAGTTTCTGGACCAGATTTGAAATCGAGACATTCAGAGGTTTTGGGAATGGAGGAAAGTATGATTATTAATTCATAAACCTAAAATAGAGCATGTCTGCCTCTTAAAATGCCTTTTTATCTGAGTCCAAATCTTGAGTGAGCTGGAATCCGCAGATGAGGATGAATAAAGCAGACCTGAGCGAGAGGAAGGTGAACATCATTTACTGCTCAAATCACACCAATCATCACACTTCATGTGCTGCAAATGAGAATGAGCTCTGGTTATCTGCCTGTTATTGATGTTGGAAATGATATTCCTACTTTTGGCATTAGCGCTTCATAAATCTATCTGGTTTTCCTCGACTATTGAAGTTTCATCATTTTAAATACAGTATATTGGGCAATTATCAAGAATAAATTCAGTTGGAAGGATGAGAGAACAGAAACTCATTGTGAGAATTTAAGCAATGCACATCGTGTCTGCGTAAGCCGGTGCGTAAATGAAGCGCCTGATGAGACGCAGCGAGCAGCCCTCCGGTATCTGAGGGCACTTTCAAAACTGAGCAGAACAAAGGGAGGAAATCAGTGCATTGAGGATCTGTCCAATGCATTATTGAGCCTTTTCTCATTTAAAATTTCAGGTCCCACTTTACATCAAGTGTCCATAACTACTATGTACTTGCATCAACAAAATAAATACAATGCACTTACTGTGTTCATAATGTATTGAGAACACTCGTGGTGCTCTTGAGTTGGGATAAGGGTAGGGTTATGGACAGGTTTGGTGGTATGGGTAGGTTTAAGGGTGGGTTAAAGTGTTAGGGATGGTCAACAGTGTATTTACAAATGTAATTACAGAAGTTAATTACAGATGTAATTACATACAGGTATTTAATCAAGCATAAGTACATAGTAAATACATGTATTTACATGATAAGTACAGTGTAATGAAATATTAATTTCTGTGTAAACTGAACTACACTGTTCCTATTTACTGTGACCTTTTATGTGAAGCTGCTTTGACACAATCTACATTGTATAAGCGCTATACAAATAAAGGGGAATTGAATTTAACTGAATTGAATTGTGTAAGTACATATTAGTTAAGGACACTTAATATAAAGGGACCAAAGTTTCAGGTAGGCCTACTCTGTGTGTGAAGAGCAGGTGATAACCCTCTCTACTCCAGTGTTGCGAATGCGATCTGCTGATCTAACAGACACAGTGCAACATGATTTAGAAACAGCAATCAACTCCTTGTTGCAGGTCAAACTGATCCATTTAATGCAAAACTAAATGCATTTCTCCACTGATTATTTAAACTAACAGGAACAAATAGTCTTGGAGAAAGCTTGTGTTGTCATGAACAGTTTGAATCGTGAATAAATGGAGAATGATTGACAGGTGCAGCAGAGGGAAGTGCTGAATATTAACCACTTGAACATTCATCTGTACTTTACATTAAACTATAGAATGGCTTCAGAACATTTAGGATATAGTAGCCTACATGACAACTTTCTAGTGCCTTATAATTGGCTACCTTTATGGCTTAGTTGGCTTATAAACACAGAATATAGCCCACACGCAAGATCGGATTTGGATCTGTACCAGCTGGCTGATACCTGATCCAGCAAAAATATGCGGTATCGAACTGATATCCGATTGAAGTATCAGGATCAGTGCATCCATATAAATAAATAAATAAATAAACTGTATAATTGAAGCTGGAATACACTGAAAGGTAAATAAACACTTAGTAAAGTTTTTCCTACTTCATAAAAATGTGTAAATAATTTACATACATTTATATGGCGTTACAATATTTTCTTTAAAAAGTCAATATAAACATTGTAATTATGACTGCTATACAAGCACAGTTGAAGGCAAAATTAATTGTTTTTGTTTTCTGATTGTCTCCAGAACAAACCACTGTTGTCCAATGACTTGCCTAATTACCCTAACCTTACCCTAATTAAGCCTTTAAATTGCACTAGGTTTAAAATAGTAACATTTTAATAAAAAAATCTTTAATATTTCACAGGATGGCGAATGATCGTCTTTAACGGTTTTATTTCTTATTTATTTATTGCCACATCAGCAACTTTTGGCTATTTCATGGCAAGATGGATATACATAAAAATATTACATGATAAAAACCAATTTGTATTACAATAAAAAGTTACTTGGATAAATATATATAAAATATAAATAAATAAATAAATAAAAGTTAAATCTGATTTTTCAGTTCAATGTTTGATAAATAATGTGAGATTCTTCCTGGTGGTACCTTATTGAAAATGTCCATCAAAGTACTCTCCAAATTTTGTCTAATTGTATTCAAACTTTAAGACTAAGGCCTTGTTCATATGTGGAAATTTATCCGATATGAATCGGATCTGTGCCCTCGTGTCTGCAGTGCAAGCAGGTAGATCGGATTTTCACCTGTCAATGCGAGTCGCGCGTCATTAATAACCAATGACGTCAAGTCAGACACTTTCATTACAGAACAGACTTCAGCAGAGTCGCAAACCCTAAATCTCACACACAAGGACTTAAACAGCTTTCATATTGTCATATAGCACAGGTATTTCAGCATGATAACGAGAGCGAGAGAGCGCAATGTCCACCACATAACTAATATAAACTAATATAAAAGTAGTGCATAAATCACGCCATGGACATGACATTAAGATGAATACTGGTTTAAAAAAAGCCTATATATCAAAAGAAGATGAACAAATGAGAACCTTTGTCATAAACTATAGTAAAACAGCTTGTCAAAAGCTGCGAACAGATTACATACAGGAATAGAGACAAGAGCGCTCTTTAATTATCAGCTGTTAGTCAGCGCCCGCTCTATTTTTCCTGGTCATTGCATCTTTGCCGTGTGCTGTGTAAATGCAGACGATCGGATACGAGTCACTTTTAAAAGATGATGTAAGCAGGTCATCAAAAAAATTAAATAAAAATAAAAAATAGGACACAGTCACAAAATCGGATTTGACCATCAAGATCTGCAGTGTAAATGCAGCCTAAATGCTTTCCTCCATCAATGATTGAGTGTTTCACTCGATACATTTTTTAGCTTCTTGAGGGTGTTCAAACATGTACCTGCTTTTATCCAAGATGATGGTCAGTTTAGCAGATCGAACAAACTATAGTTTATCCCCGAGGATCATCACAGCATGGCTTTTACAAGGCTGAACACTACAGGAAAACTAACAACCTCTGGATTGATCTGTACAGGGGATCCTTTATAGTAGAGTTACAGTAGGGCTGAAGAAGAGACTGAAACCAAAATTCTAAACTTATAACTGAAGTAATTTCCCCATGTTTCTAAATTGAGTTAATAGTTCACTTTTAATAACATATTTCTGTGTGCATCTTACTTATTTTCGTCTTGTTTCCAGTGCAAATATCTAAAAATTCTTACCAAAAGCATTTTGTAGTCAAGAAAAACTTATTGTCTTGTTTTCAGAAATAATGAGTCAAAATTAAGTGAGCTTTTCATTAAAAGAAGCAAAATAATCTGCCAATGGGGTAAGTGAAATGCTATATATCGTGTATGGCCACACACCCAAATTACTTCACAATCAGCAAGGGGTCTCTCCACACCACCACCAGTGTACAGCTCCAGCTGGATGATGCTCCGGCAGCCACAAGACAATGACGCCAGTGATTCACCACACACCAGCTATAGGTGAAGTGGAGAGACAGTGATTGAGCCAATTCAGAGGATGGGGATGATTGTGAGGTCATGATGGGTGAGGGCTGATGGAGGGAATTACACCCCTACTCTTTACCAGAAGTGTCATGGAATTATTAACAACCACAGATAGTCAAGACCTCGGTTTAACGTCTCATCAAAAAGACGGTGCTCACTGAAAGTATAGAGTCCCCTTCACTATACTGGGGCATTAGGACTTACACAGATCGCAGGTTGAGCGCCCCCTGCTGGTCTCACTAACACCACTTCCGACAGCAACCTAGTTTTCACATGTGGTCTCCCATCCAGATACTGAACAGGCTCAGCCCTGCTTAGCTTCAGTGAGTGACCGCTCTTGGCCTGCAGGGTGATATGGCTGTGACAAAAACACTTTTATATGGGTAATTTGGTTAATTAGGCATAATAAAAGTTATTATGCCTTAATTAGGCAAAAAATAAACAATATTATTGGAAATACTGTGAAAATCGCTTCATTGCTCCATTAAATATCACTTGAGAAATATGCTCTGTATAGCTGCATTGAAGACGTGCTGTACATTTAGGTCATATGTGGAGAACAGGCACTTTCTGTTCTCCTCTAAACTCGCTTCCTAAAACATTCGCAGCCGTTCACACTTGAGGAGGTCAAATTAATAATGAATGACTCTGAACATTAAACTTCAGAGAAAGTGTGTTAACATGCTGAGAAGTGACACACTTGACCTTTAAGTGAGTAAGAAACTGAAGCTGACGGCTTTCTGACGTCTCCTGCTGAGGCACAAATGAACTTTTCCCATTAAGGAATAATATTTGCCCTCTGGAACTGATTTACAGGGGCATTATTATTTATATTATTGTATGTATGCTTTATTTTACATCGCAGTGGCTTATTTATTACCAGGAAAAAAGGTAGATATCCAAGTGAGATGTAAAAAAAAAAAAAAAAAAAAAAAAAAAAAAAAAAAAACTTTAGAAACTAACAGCATATAGCAAAAGTTAAAAGTTAATGATTTATTTTTCAGCCTGACCTGTTTACGGCTCCAAAATATTGAAATGTTTCTTAAAATAAAATACATTGTAATAATAATAAATGTGAAACAATTCTAAGTGTGTGTGTTTGTATACACACTCACCGGCCACTTTATTAGGTACACCTGTCCAACTGTTTGTTAACACAAATTTGTAATCAGTCAATCACATGGCAGCAGCTCACTGGATTTAGGCATGTAGACGTGGTCAAGATGATCTGCTGCAGTTCAAAGCGAGCGTCAGAATGGGGAAGAAAGGGGATTTAAGTGACTCACAATTTGGCCTCAACAACATGAAAGCATGGATCCATCCTGCCTTGTATCAGCGGTTCAGGCTGCTGGTGGTGGTGTAATGGTGTGGGGGAGATTTTCTTTGGGTCCATTAGTACCAATTGAGCATGGTGTCAACACCACAGCCTACCTGAGTATTGTTGCTGACCATGTCCATTCCTTTATGAGCACAGTGTCTCCATCTTCTGATGGCTACTTCCAGCAGGATAACGCACCATGTCATAAAGCACCAATCATCTCAGACTGGTTTCTTGAACATGACAATGAGTTCACTGTACTCAAATGGCCTCCACAGTCACCAGAGCTCAATCCAATAGAGCACCTTTGGGATGTGGTGGAACGGGAGATTGGCATCAAATCTGCAGCAACTGTGTGATGCTATCATGTCAATATGGAGCAAAATCTCTGAGGAATATTTCCAGTAGCTTGTTTAATCTATGACACGAAGGATTAAGGCCGTTCTGAAGGCAAAAGGGGGTCGAACACGGTACTAGTAAGGTGTACTCAAAGTGGCAGGTGAGTGTATAGTATATAAGCTTGTACGAGAGAAGGAAAAATGTCATTAAAAAAAATTGATCTCTAATGACAGCAGAAAAAAATGTTAAAAAAGTACATAAAAAAACAAATATTGAATTAAAAATCTCATACGAGCATGAACATCAGCAGCAAAAAATTATAAAAAAAACTGCTTGTTAATTAATAAACAAAATTGTGCACCTGTTTGTATTTTGTAATCTGGAATTTTTGACTATTATTAAGAGTAAAATATAAATAACAAGAGTATATCAAAATAAAGCTGCAATATAAATAGCTATACAAAGCATTTTCTCTCATAATTCGTGTGATCCGCTACAGAAAGCGCAGGACTCCTCCATCTGGTTTTCATTGTTCTCAGCAGAGTCCATGAAGAGGATATTTCCTCTTCCCTGCGTCTGTAAAGCAGGTCGCTTCTTCTAGTGGTTCTGGATGGACGGACGGCTCTGATGAAGAGCTAATTCTGCTCTGTGTTCAATGGCTTGGTAATGAGATTGGATTTGAGGAGTATGTTTAATCAATGTGGTCAAGAAGATTACTTTAACCTGCAGTTAACGCTTCACAGAGCCTGAATTACAGACTGTAGGCTCTTCTGCCATCACATTACAGCTTCAGAAATAAAACAACCATCATCACACATGCCATTAAGGTCTTATAAAAATGACATTCGTCTATACTGACCTTGAGGGTGTTTTACATTCACTCATTACTTGTGTAATGATTTGCATGCATTTGATTAGTCAGTCGCCCCCAATTTTGAACATGGACATAAAAATGACATGTGCAACTGAAACGAACACCAATCTGCAACGCTTTGGTGCACAGATTTAAGCTTGAGCTCATTTAAAAGAGGATGTCAGACTGTAGCTGAAGGGTAAAAAGTTAAAGTTACACAAAGTTATTAGTTATTAATTGAGACGGCAGATTAGTAATACATTAAAGACCACCTATTATGCACAAATCACTTCAAAATAAGGCTTTAAACAGTCGTGTGGGAGCAGTGTGGGAGTATATCCAGCCTCTAATGGTAAACTAATTAATTTACACTTTGATTGACATTCCTCTTTTTATGTGTCATCAAAGGGGGAAAGCCCCACCCACTAGAACCCATCTCTCCATCTCATTAGCATAAACAGCAGCCCTGAGTGAGAAGCAGCCGTCTGTCCATTAGCCATTAGAGTGTTTGAGCTGCTGAAGATAATGTCAGCATAGACTAAGAGGATTATAGATGTGGAGATTTAGATGAACAGCGACAGGAGCGACACAGACTGAAGCACACACTGACTACACACACAGTGCTGTTTTACATTCGTCGCGTAAATCTGTAGCTCCGCCCACTTCTGAAAGAGAGCACAATCTCATTTGAATTGAAAGCGGCAGTCACCAAAAACACCACAGTTACGATCAAAGCCTAAAAGGGTCATGTCTTTAGTCTTGCAGTGCACAGTAACTCTACAAGCGCAGCTTTACTGTGAAAGTGTGTGCGTGCATGCTTCCTAGCAACAAGAACAAACATTGCCGATGGTGTATCCCTCAAAGTTGTTTAGAATTAAATGTTTAGAGATGGTGTGACCAAAGTCCCTGTAAGAATTAGTCTTTGGTATGATAACGTGTACCTGTGGGTGCCTTTGATGTACCCCTTGATCCTTCTTACGTCTTTGTCGTAGCACCAGTGGCAACAAAATTAGGCACCGAAAATCCAACACAATCTCACGGCAATTCGATTTGGTGGCTAATTCGTACCAATTCATACGATCTAATTCGTACAATTTAGTACGATTTGCTCATCCCCCAATGATGGTTGGGTTTAGGGGTGGGGTTAGGTGCCACGCCTCCTTTTTAGAAATCGTACAATTTCGTACGGCTGAACTCGCACGACTGAATTAGGCACTATACTGACAAAACGTAAAATACGTATGTTTTCTCGTGAGATCAGGCTGGAAATTCATATGCTGATTCTGTGATTCTGCTTGTGAGAGACTGTTCTCACTCTCAGCTCACATCATTCAAAAGAAAAGGGCCACAGTCCCTATAAAGTTAACAGACTGGACTGACTTAGCAACTGGCTGAATATAAACGAGGACTAAACAAAATTGTTTCTACTTTCTAATTATTTTTCTCAACTCTCAGCAATACAACTTTTCAATAAGAACAATTGTTTGCATTAATTACTTTATTATTATTAATTCCATATTTCCAATGCCTGTATTTTGGATTTTTTCTGCAGTCCACTTATAATCCAACATGGAAATCATTTTTGTTAGTTATTGGCATTGACTGTTTTGAAATTCAAATGGCATTTACATGCCTGTGTTTTTATTTCTGTAATAAATATGGCTGTCAAGCCAACAGTTTGAGGATCTTGATGGTTTATTGCAAGTATGTTGTTTACATGAAGAAATCTGTGTTACAAGTTAAACTAAAATTCTAGTAAACAATCATATTTTGAATTTAAAATTTGAATTTTTTTGTCTTGCGTTTACAGTCATCTTACATTTGAATTGACCAAGTTTCAGTCTTTTAATCGCGATTAATTGCAGAAAAAAGTGTGATTAATTCGTTTTTTTTTAATCGATTAACAGCACTAAAAAATACATAAACACATTTAGATATACTATATACTATAATCATTACTACTGGAATGAGACTTTCAACCAGCACAACAACACATGTTTCTGAAGGAAATTACCTACTGCACCTTTACTCAACCATTAATAATATAACAAAAACATAACACATTCCACAAAACTTCTCCCACACACAAACAAAAACAAGCAGTCATTTAGTTGTTCAAGTGTAAAAAGAGATGAAAACAAGCAATGCACGAGAATCAGCCGGCACAGTTGAAAATGAAAAGTCACTCGTCTTGGTAATGTAAAAAGATGGCAGGATATTTCTGTTTTTAGCACTTCTTTATCTTAATCTGATTTTTATTTAGTTGAGTAACATAACATAAGTAAATGGTGCTCTTCCGCCTAACCAGCTTTACCGAGGTGAAGTTTGATTTATATTCACACATTTGAACAGCGACAACCTTCAATCTAACGTTACTTTGAATATTGGGTCTAAAAGAGCATGTAGGAATGACTTCAAAACAACATTAGCACTGTTTAATTGACTAAATGTTGTATTTTATAGTCATTGGCTGATTATATGGTTTCACTATTTAGAATTTGCAAACAATACTTTAGAGACGAAAGCACGAATGCCCCAATGCCAGTTTTTTTCTGGAAATATAATTCCTGCACCCGCTGGCCTGTACGCTGGACAAAGTTTGTGTCTCCATAGAGTTTTCTAACTTGTGAATGACATGATCTAGTGTTATATAAGTTTGTATAAGTGATACAAGTCATCTATTGTCATAAGATCGTCATCTAGTCAGTAACATTAGCATTCTGGCAGATCACCTATGGCACCTTTAAAGAAGACATTTCTCATATATCCACAAACAGACTGACTGAATGAGAATGAAATTAAGTCATGATGCTCAATGCCTTGTGGTTTTAAGTGATGGGAGAAAGCCTGTCATGAAACGTGGTGTCAGTACAGACAGTGATCTTCTGTAATCTGCAAGCCTTCACCGCTCAGCTGAATGGTATCAGTGAATTCTGCACAGGCACAAAAACGTGGGTGGCAATTTTTGGAAACACACCAAACAAACAATCTAAAGTGTCCACATCCCGCAAGCATCAAGATCCACATATGTGGCTTAATCCATCCACTCCACCTGTCTAACTGCATTTGCAGCAGATGTATTATTATCCATGTCTGTTTGTTCACTGATTCCCAGGCTATTCAACATTAATTTCATAGCTGTCACCATTGAGAGGAGTTTCTGAGCCTGCTGACTTACAGAAGTGCTCATGAACTGAGTGTTTGTTATGCAGCAGAGATCTGAGCTTTAGAGATGTGCGTATTGCACATGTGCAGACCTTCAATGACTGACTTACAATGTGGATGAATGGTTAGTTGAATGGAAAATGGATGCATGGATGGATGGATGGAACAACGAATGGAAAATTATAGCTTGATGGATGTAAAACTAGATGAAGTTTGGAAGGATGGATAAACACTTCTTTAAACACAATGGATAGATGGAAAAAAGTATGGGTGTGGGTGGATAAACTAGACAAAAAACAATGGATGATTGAAAAATTATACATGGATGTATAAATAAAACTATAGAATAACATTAAATGGATGGATGGATGGACGATGGATAGAAAAAAACGGATGGATGGACAGACAAAAGGCCGAATAAAATCTTGGCAGGAAAATCAATGGATGAATGGAAAATTACACATGGACTGATAAATAAAACTAAAGAATAACATAAAATAGATGAAAAAAATGAAACGTGAATGACGGATAGAATCAACTATGATGGATGGATAGATGGATGCAAAATAAGACGCATGGTTTAAAAACTGGACAGAAAACACATTGGATGGATGAAATATACATGAACGTATGGATAAACGCTGGATTGAATCAACAACGATGGATTGATAGATGCATAGATGGATAAAAAAATAATGGATGCCGGGATGGATGGAATAAAATTGGATGTTCAGACAGACGGATAGATAAAAACTGGATGGACAGACAGATGGATGAAAACTGGATAGATGGACCAGACGAATGGAAAAAAACTATGAATGGACAGACAGATGGAAAAAAACTGGATGGATAGACCGACTGATGGATAAAAACTGGATGGATGGACTGACGGATGGATATATACTGGATAGATGGACTGACTGACGGATGGATAAAAACTGGATGGATAGACCGACTGATGGATATATACTGGATGGATGGACTGAGGGATGGATATATACTGGATGGATGGACTGACTGATGGATGGACTGACGGATGGATGAAAACTGGATGGATGGACTGACGGATGGATGAAAACTGGATGGATGGACTGACGGATGGATATATACTGGATGGATGGACTGACGGATGGATATATACTGGATGGATGGACTGACTGATGGATGGACTGACGGATGGATAAACTGGATGGATGGACTGACTGATGGATGTAAACTGGATGGATGAACTGACGGATGGATATATACTGGATGGATGGACTGACGGATGGATATATACTGGATGGATGGACTGACTGATGGATGTAAACTGGATGGATGAACTGACGGATGGATAAAAACTGAATGGATGGATAAAAACTGGATGGATGGACTGACGGATGAATATATACTGGATGGATGAACTGACGGATGGATGAACTGACGGATGACTATATACTGGATGGATGGACTGACGGATGAATATATACTGGATGGATGGACTGACGGATGGATGAAAACTGGATGGATGGACTGACGGATGAATATATACTGGATGGATGGACTGACGGATGGATGAAAACTGGATGGATGGACTGACGGATGAATATATACTGGATGGATGGACTGACGGATGGATGAAAACTGGATGGATGGACTGACGGATGAATATATACTGGATGGATGGACTGACGGATGGATGAAAACTGGATGGATGGACTGACGGATGAATATATACTGGATGGATGGACTGACGGATGGATGAAAACTGGATGGATGGACTGACGGATGAATATATACTGGATGGATGGACTGACGGATGGATGAAAACTGGATGGATGGACTGACTGATGGATATATACTGGATGGATGGACTGACGGATGGATGAAAACTGGATGGATGAACTGACGGATGGATAAAAACTGGATGGATGGACCGACTGATGGATATATACTGGATAGATGTACAGACGAATAGATAAAAACTGGATGGATGGATGCAGAGATGGGTGAAAAATAATAGATATATAGATGGCTGGATAAAAACTGGATGGATGTACTGACAGATGGATATATACTGGATGGATGGACGAACGTAATGTAATAAGCACTTACATATTATATAATAATAAATGATTTTAAAACTTCATTGTATGAAATCCAATACAGATGAATAGACAGATTAAAAACCTATACATGGATGTCCTGTAAATTGATTAAAGCACAACTGCAGGTAGAGAAGGTTCAGAATGATCTGATGTTCAAAGAGATTCACCTCCGTTTACAGTGCGGCTATTAAAATAAATCATTAGAAGAATAATACATGAGTAATGGGCGAGTGTGAATTCTTGCCTGTTTTTCAGAGCTCAGTTTGGAAAAGTGAGAGCGACTCTTGGACTGTGTGGGCTTCTGCTGATGGCCAAAACATGTCACCTACAATTTCAGCAGTCCTCTAGGACACAGACAGCAAATGCAGGGATGAGACGCCTCCTCAGGACAGGGAAGAGCTGGAAGAGGCTCAAATCCGTTTTAAATTACCTAAAGACTGCGTTTGGCAGGCAATCCAACACACTACATGAATCATCTGAATATTTTAACAGGAGTCGTGAAGCAATATTGTGTGGACTGACCTACTTAACAATTACACAAAGAACAGGCGACACTTCACTTCTCATTTACTGCGTTTAACAGAGCCGTCTGCTGAGGAACTAAATCAATTGCATGGGTTATGTTCTGAAAAAAATAAACACAGACACCGAGCAACTACACATGTAAAACACATGTGCATTGAGTTTAGCGCATGCGACACATGACATTAAATAACCACGTTTGCAAATGCTGAAAGTTCCCAACATTTTTAGGTCTGCATTAGTTTTAAAGCTGCTTATTTTTATTATGTGTTGTGTTACGCTTTGTGTTCATCTCCTAAAGCATGTGTTGGACAACTTGGTTGTAATATAGAAAGTCTGAAACAAGGAGGACGAGAACAAGAACAATAGCAAAAGCAAGAGTGAAATAAAAATAGCAAAAGATCGAAAGAAAAAGGCTGAAAGGGGGAGGTTTTTGAAATCTTCACTTTTGCCAATTGGTGAAGTTTTTCCCTCGCCGCTGTCGCCACTGGCTTGCATGGTTCAGGATCTGCTCTTCAGTGTTTGGACTCTCAGTAGTGATTATTAAACCACACTGAACTGAGCTCAACTGAACTGAACTTAAACTCAGAAAACTGAACTGACACTGTTCCAATTTACTATCATCTTCAATGTGAAGCTGCTTTGACAATCTACATTGTAAAACCGCTATACAAATAAAGGGGAAGTGAACTGAATTGAAAGACCTAGAGAAAGTGAAAGGTGAAAGAGCTAAAGATAACAGTACAAAAAAGAGTGAAAGAGCAAGAGTGAATGAACAAAATTAATTAATGAAAAAGCAAAAAAGAGTGAAAGAGCAAAAAGAGCAAGAGTAAAGAGCAAAAGAAAGAAAAATAAATATAAAGACAGAGCAAAATGAAAAAGCAAAAGATAAACGAGCAAAAACAAGTGAAAGATCTAAAGAGAACAAAAGAAAAGTGAAAGAGTGCATGAAAGAGTGAAAGAGCAAAAGAGTGAAAGGGTGCAGAAGAAAGTGAAAGAGCAAGAGTGAAAGGGTGAAGGAAACCAGCTGACTGAAGGAAAGTTTCTTTCCTCAGACTCCATCAGGCTGATGAACACTTAACACACCTCACACAAACTCTTCCACACCCTTCACTGCACACCATCAACATGTAGCACGCACTGCACTGAACCAATTCATACTTAAAACAATACTGCCTACAGCTATGTGTACACCTATTCATTGCACATATCACTGTCAACACTGCTAATTTTACATTGTCCTGTTTTGAGTATGTTGTTGTATTTTGCACTGTCTGGAGCCAGCACCTTAGCTTTTCACTCATGACAGCACACGTGCTGCTGATGATGTGACAATAACATTTATTTGATTTGACTGAATTTGAATGAACAGAATTAAAAGTAAAGAAAAAGCAAAAAAGAGTGAAAGAGCAAGAGCAAGAAATAGTTAGAGAAACAGCAAAAAGAAAGTGAAAGACTAAGAAAAAGTGAAAGAGCAAAAGAGCATGAAAGAGTGAAAAATCAAGAGTGCACAAGAGTGAAAGAGCAAGAAATAGTAAAAAAGAGCCAAAAGAAAAGTGAAAGACCAAAACAGAAAGTGAAAGAAAGAGCAGAAGACTGCGTGAAAGAGAGTGAAAGAGCAAAAAAGCAAAAGAAACAGCAAAAGAGCAAGAGAAAAGAGCAAGACCTAAAGAGAGTAAAAGAAAGAGAAAGAGCCAAATGAGAAAGGTAAAAGAAAGAGTGCAAAGAACAAGCTAAAAATAGTGAAAGAGCAAAAAAAGAGCAAAAAAAGACTGAAAGATCTAAAGCAAAAGAAAAAGTGAAAGAGTGAAAGTGGATGAAAATGAAAGAAAGAGCAAAAGAGAGCGAAAGAGCGCAAAAATAGATTGAAAGAGCAAAAGAGCAAGAAATGGTGAGAGAAAAAGTGAAAAAGAAAATGTGAAAGACCAAGAGAAAGTGAAGGGAAAGTAAAAAAAAAAAAGCAAGAGTGCATGAAAGAGCAAGAGCGCAAAAAAGAAGTGAAAGAACAAGAGCAAACCAACAGAATGAAAAAGTAAAAAAAAAAGAAGAGCAAGAGTGAGAGCAAAAAAGCAAAAGAAACGGCGAGAGCAAGAGAAGAGGAACAAGACCTAAAGAGAGCAAAAGAAAGACTGAAAGATCTAAAGCAAAAGAAAAAGTGAAAGTGTGAACGAGCGAAAGTGCATGAAAGTGAAAGAACGAGCAAGAGAGAAAGTGAAAGTAAGAGACAAACGTGAAAGAGAAAGGTAAAAGAAAGAGTCAAAGTGCAAGAGCAAACAAACAGAATAAAAAAAAACGAGTGAGAGCAAAAAAACAGCAAGAGAAAAAAAAATAAAGCAAAAGAGCAAAATTAAAAAGCGAGAGCAAAGAGTGAAAGAGCAAGAGCAAGAAATGGTGAAAGAAACATCAAATGAAAAAGTGAAAGAGCTAGCGAAAGAAAAACAAAGTGAAAGACAAAATAAAGCCAAAGAGAGCAAGAAAGCGCAAACAGAGTGAAGAGAGCAAAAGAGCAAGAAATAGTACAGGAAAGAGCCAAAATTAAGTGAAAGAGAAAAAGCAACAGTGAAAGTGAAAGACTAAGAGAAAGTGAAAGAAAGAGCAAATGACTACATGAAAGAGAGAAAGAGCAAGAGTGTGCAAAAAAAAGTGAAGCAAGAGCGAACGATGGAATAAAAAAGCAAAAAAGCAAAAGAAATAGCAAAAGAGCAAGAGAAAAGACGAGCAAAACAAGTACAAAAAAGAGTGCAAGAGCAAAAGTGAACGGAAATAAATAAGAAAGAAAAGCAAAAAAAGAGTGAAAATGCAAGAAAGAGCAAGAGAAAAGAGCTCAAGAAACAAAAAAGCGAAAGAATCATCAAAATGAAAAAGCAAAAGAGAGCGAAAGAGCAAAAGACTAAATCTCTATGACACTTTAAAAAGTCTAATTGACTCTTACTGCAAGTCCTGAATAAACTGCACTGATGATGCTGTTAGTGAGCATCTACTAAAAGTCTATTACCTGAGGCCAGCGTGAATGTGAAACCATAAATCCCTTCATCATGCTCTACACATACACTAAACAATAACCGCCTCAACGCATCTGTGAACATGCTGGGCGGAGTGGGTTTGGCTTCTGACAGCTCATTTCTACATCCACAAGTGGAAGATGGTGTGCAATTGCATTGAGTGGGAATATTTCCCGCTTATTAATTCAGCAATAACAGCCTGCTTTATGTCAGTAAGCGCTCCTATGAGGAATCAGCAGCACATTCAGCAGAGGAACGACGAGCGTACAGTTCTGCAAGCACACAGAGGACAGTCTGAGCTGACTGGATGGAAAGATGGAAGGTCAGATGGACGAATGAAAATTGAAAGATGTCTGCATTAAATTGAAAGATTGATGGAAGAATGGATGAAAACTTTATATATGGAAGGTGAGATGGATTGTCGGATGGATGAAAAATTGAAAGATGGATGAAAAATGAAAAGACGAATGGACAGATGAATGAAAAACATAAGTATGGAAGGTCAGATGGACGGATGAAAAACTGAAAATGGATGAATGGATGAAAAAATAAATATGGAAGGTCAGAAGAATGGACGAATGGATGAAAAATTGAAAGATGTATGGATAAAAAACTAAGATGAATGGACGAAAAATTGAAGATAGAAGGTCAAAGAAATGGATGAAAAATTGAAAGATGTATGGATGGAACATTTCTTGATGCGCATGCTCGAGTGACGTCACTGTCACTGGACGGTAGCTTCGCTGCGTTTGTTTGGAGTTTAGATTCGCAATTTACATTTTTATCATAAAATACCTCCTCATTCACTAAATATTTATCTCTCCTACTTGGGGTGAACAATCCCTTAACACACTCATACAAACAAATCTACTTTTAAACGTTCTGTCTCTCGAGCATCCGCTTGGTGTTTGTAGCTTTAGCCTGCTAGCACCGCTGGTCAGCTAAAGCTACCAACCTCTTTCACTCACTTATTTTCTCACTTTCTGGCTTTGCTCTTCACCTTGTACAATGTCGCTTGCGTGTCTGTCCTTGAGTGCAGGAGAGGCATCGATGGAGGCGCTGGAGCTGGAGCTGGAAGCGGTGGAGTCCCAGATTCGCTCGCTGGAGACGAAGCGAGAGGGCATCAGGGCACTGCTCTTAACCCGTACTCGCTCGTCTGAGGTAAGTGTCCGATACAACGACAATCTCCCAGTTTCTTCAACCCCGTGTGTTTCTCTGTCCAGGCCCAGCGCACCGAGGACGCGGTGCACCCAGGCGTCGTTCACGCCGACTCCCGGCTACCACGGCCCCTGGGTGCAACCGCGTAAGGTGCTTGCCAGGTCCCGGGGCAGAACGTCTCCTCCTCCGGTGTTCGAGATCCCCACGGAGAACCGCTTCGCCCCTCTCCGCGAGACGGGTCGCGATGTTGCCATCATTGGCGACTCAATCGTCCGCCACGCCCGCTCCACTTCCTCCAAAGGTAACAAAGTACACACTTTCTGCTTCCCTGGTGCCCGAGTTAAGAATATTTCTGCACAGATACCTACTATCCTGAGCGCTGCCGAGAGCCTCGGTGCCGCCGTCCTCCACGTGGGGACGAACGACACT
The DNA here is from genome assembly GCF_903798145.1 of Danio aesculapii. NCBI lineage: Eukaryota > Metazoa > Chordata > Actinopteri > Cypriniformes > Danionidae > Danio > Danio aesculapii. The sequence continues at coordinate 1,164,785 of NC_079447.1, read as the reverse complement.
GGGCTCCGGCAGACGGAGATCCTGAAGAAGGACTTCAGGAGCCTGATCGAGACGGTTCGACGCACTTCGCCCGCCACGCAGATCATCGTTTCTGGACCGCTTCCTACCTACCGCCGAGGAAATGAAAGGTTCAGTAGACTCTTTGCTCTGAATGAATGGCTATTAACATGGTGTGAAGAACAGAAATTGCTCTTTGCCAATAACTGGAATCTTTTCTGGGAGCGTCCTAGGCTTTTCCGCGCTGATGGGCTGCACCCCAGTCGAGCTGGAGCTGAACTCCTGTCGGACAACATCTCCAGAACACTTCGCTCTATCTGACTAGTAAGTAAAAATTCACAAAATTCACAATTTAGCCACACAGACTCCTATTCGTCCCACATAAATAACAGTAATGCATACCTAACTAACCACATAGAGACTGTGTCTGTTCCTCGTATTATTAGATCAAGAAACAAACGTACTGTGTGCTCCAGAAATAATCTATTAAGAATTAAACCAGAAAAAAACACTAAAAAGTGAAAATACAAATTTCATGAAGCTTGGTCTCCTAAACATCAGGTCACTAGCACCTAAAGCACTTATCATAAATGAAATAATAACAGATAACAATCTTAATGCACTCTGTCTCACTGAAACCTGGCTGAAACAAAATGACTATATTAGTTTAAATGAGGCAACTCCTCCAGGATTCTTATATAAACATGAGGCTCGTCAAACTGGTCGTGGTGGTGGAGTCGCGTCAATCTTTAGTGATATTCTTAATGTTAATCAGAGAAACGGACTTATGTTTAGCTCCTTTGAAGTACTAGCGCTTAATGTTGTCCTTCCAAACACTATGCAAAAACCTATGTTATCTGTCGCTCTAATCACCATATATAGACCTCCAGGACCCTATGTCAATTTTCTAAAAGAGTTTTCTGATTTTATCTCTGACTTACTAGTTAAAACTGATAAAATACTAATTGTAGGAGACTTTAACATCCACATAGATGACGCTAACGACACATTAGGGCTCGCGTTTATGGACTTGCTGGTCTCACTAGGAATAAAGCAAAATGTTATTGGTCCAACTCATCGCCTAAAGCATACACTAGATCTAATTCTGTCTTCTGGAATTGAGGTCACTGATGTAGACATTATACCACAAAGTGATGGTATTACAGACCACTACCTCTTACTATATAAGCTGTGTTTACCTCAAATTAGCAGATCCGCTCCGATAACAGCTTTCACTGCTATGCAGATGATACTCAATTATATATTTCAACTAAACCTGACGAGACGTCTAATCTGTCCAAGCTAACTGAGTGTATTAAAGATGTTAAAGACTGGATGACCAACAATTATCTTCTCTTAAACTCAGACAAAACAGAATTATTACTTATTGGGCCTAAATCCTGTACACAGCAGATCTCACAACTCGACCTACAATTAGAGGGATACAAAGTTAGCATTAGCTCTACTATAAAAGATCTGGGTGTCATATTAGACAGCAATTTAACTTTTAAAAATCATATATCCCATGTCACAAAAACTGCTTTCTTTCATCTGAGAAATATAGCTAAGTTACGAAGTATGCTATCCATCTCAGATGCAGAAAAGCTAGTCCATGCTTTTATGACTTCTAGGCTGGACTACTGTAATGCACTGTTTGCTGGCTGCCCAGCATCCTCTATTAACAAACTTCAATTAGTACAAAATGCAGCTGCCAGAGTTCTAACCAGGTCTAGAAAATTTGATCACATCACCCCAATGTTATCCTCCTTACACTGGCTGCCTGTTAAGTTTCGTATTGAATTTAAAATATTGCTTCTTACATATAAAGCTTTAAATAATCTAGCTCCTGTTTATCTAACCAATCTTCTGTCTCGCTACAATCCAACTCGCTCTTTAAGATCTCAAAACTCAGGACTTCTGGTAGTACCTAGAATAGCAAAATCGAGTAAAGGAGGTCGAGCCTTCTCATTTATAGCTCCTAAACTCTGGAATAGCCTTCCTGATAACGTCCGAGGCTCAGACACACTCTCCCAATTCAAAACTAGATTAAAGACCTATCTGTTCAGTAAAGCATACACTTAGTGCACCACTTAGGGGGCTTCCACACAGGTTATGCATCTTGCTGATATACACTGTGAACATCAGCTACGCTAATTATTTTCTTTATTCTCCATTTCCACCTGGGGATACTCTTCCCGAGGCCCTCAGACTATGCAGAGTCACTGATTCGATCCAAGACCAACGACGAGATGATCCCAAGGTTTCCATATCCTGGACCTGGCCGAATCCTGAACAACTACTGCGATGGTCATGGAAGAGTGGAGAACATGAGACTGTTTCCTATGACGCTCCAGAGACAGACGAGTCTTCGCTGAGGCCAGCTTCCAGCCTCCGCCACTGAGACTGCAGCTCTGCAAAAGACGTTTGGCCAGCGAAGAAATTAAAATGGTCGTGCCCAACTGAGTCTGGTTTCTCTCAAGGTTTTTTTTTCTTCACTTCCGCCTTTAGTGAAGTTTTTTTTCCCTCTCCGCTGTCGCCACTGGCTTGCATGGTTCAGGATCTGTAGAGCTGCGCATCGTTGGATTTGCTCTTCAGTGTTTGGACTCTCAGTAGTGATTATTAAACCACACTGAACTGAGCTAAACTGAACTGAACTTAAACACTACAAACTGAACTACACTGTTCCTATTTACTGTGACCTTTTATGTGAAGCTGCTTTGACACAATCTACATTGTATAAGCGCTATACAAATAAAGGTGAATTGAATTGAATTGAATGAATGAATGAATGGAAAATTGAAAGATAGACAGACGTGGATGAACAGAAGGATCATACATTTTTATATGGATGGGTGGATGAAAAATTAAAGGATGTTAGAAAAATTGAAGCATGGATGGATAAAAAAAAGCGATATAAAAAAAGGATGGATAAAAAATTGAAAGATACACACACTATCTATCTATCTATATAACAATATATCACAATAACTGTATTGGTCATTTTTGTAAATTGCATGACTTAACGTTACCTGTTAAGTTTCATGCCAGTAATTTGATTTGCTCTATAATGCAGTGAAGTAGTGTGGTTGTGTGTGTGTGTGTGTGTGTGTGTGTGTGTGTGTTGAAGAGCCGCTGAGCTAACAGCTGACAGGCCAGGGAAACACACGCGGTTGTATTTCTGACAACAGACACGTGATCGAGGAGAACGTTTTTCTCTCACGCTTGAATAACATCTGACAGATTATAACACCTTGAACACACACTTTTCAAAGATGTGTGTCACAAAAACGCTCCGTAATCCACTCAGAACGCTACTGAAACCCATTTTCGGAGGGCAAATTACCGGTTGTAAACGCTGTAAACTGAAGTTCTAAACATTCTACCAGAAAACGCTGATCGCTATGGCGCCCTCCTTGCAGCTGCCAAGATAAAGGTTTATAGGAGGATTACATTAACGTAACTAGCGATTTATCAAGCTAGTGCAACGTGTACCTGACTGGAGTAGTGTTTGGAGGTGGGGGGGTGGTGATATGTGAACAGGTTATTAAGATTGGCTGTTCTGTGTCTGGGTCCAGGGCGGAGCCAACATGAGCAGGCTGACACAGAAGGCAGAAATATTGCTAATGAGTTCCTGCTTTAATAAAGTAATATTCTGAGTTCTACTCTGTTTAACATGACAGCGGGGAAGGCAGCATGTTGTCTGTCACGTCATTTTATTATAACATTATACTTTGTACTTATTCTCTTTTATCTTTTTAGATGTTAGTCTGAATCATTCGGTTTGTAATGCGCACCTAACCGAAAGTCTCGTGGCGAACGGTTCAATATGAATATGCGTATTGTTACACCCTAATTTAGTTGGGTTGCAAAACATATTTTTAAGCAACTTTTCAGATCATGGTGATGTTTCAAGTGACTAAAATTATGATTACAACCTACATATTTTTAATGTTGAGCCCTAACATTGGATGATTGCCATGAAAGATCCTATTCACGGAAAAGATCTGAACTTTCCATCCCTACTGTGTATCTAACCGTGGAAGCAGCCTTGCACACATATTGAACGGTAACCAGGGCTGCTGTCTAGTGGGCTGTTGTATTATAATTTGAGGATGGGTAGATGGTAGTGTTCATGTGTCCTCTGAATACAGGTTTCAAAAACACATCTTTGGTTGAGTTACTATACAATATTCTGATGATTCTGCATCTTGCACCTAACAAATATTCTAATTTACAAAAAAAAAAAAAATAAATATATAAATAATAATAATAATGAAACTAATAAAAACTAAACTCAAACTAAGCAATTTCTAAATATAGAAACTAATAAAAACGAGTAAATCTACTAATTTAAAAAAAACTAATTAAAACTATCTGAATTTGAAAAAGTCAAAACTAAATAAAAACTAAAACTAATGAAAAATCCAAAACTATTAGAACCTTGACAATCACACACATACATATAGGTATACATGCATGCATTAATTACGCACACACACACACACACACACAAAATGACCAAACAAAAAGCGATTACTTGCAGGGGTTTTCTCAAAGAATTCAGACCTGGCATGTTTCCATGTGCTTGTTTTGGCAGATTATGGTTAACCAACCGGCAAATCACCACACAGGGAAGATTACTTCTCTTTTTTTTTCTCCACTCTGCTGGAGCAAATGAGCTAAATAAACAAGACGCATTAATCAGCAGGATAAGCACTAACAGCACATCACTGTGATCACAAACACAGCTCTAAAATGAAAGTCCACAGCAGTGAAAACCTGAAGGAAAAGAAATCATTATTTAGCTGGTGGCATGATCAGCTTTAAGGAAGCAAAGTATAATAACAATAATAAAGTTGAGTGAATAAATGAGGGCTATGTTTGGCTATGCACTAAAGAATCCCTCAGCATGGTTGCTATGGTAACTGCTCTCATTTTAAAAGTTTGAGGACAAAAGTTAATATATTTATAGAAACGGGGGCTTGAAACGGTTCAGATCATCTTGATAGAAACTAAAACAATACAAGCATTCAAATTAACCAAGCAGCACTATTATTTACAACACTGCTCGTAATGATTGTCAAGTTCATAATCTCTCCTACTTCATAGGGTTTAGTGGTATTACCAAGCAGCCACCTCCCGCTCTCCCTCGTGAAGCTAAAACAGAAATAACCAAAACTGCAATTCATTGAATTTCCACCAGGCCTGGCTCCATAATAGACAACATTTCTGTTGACCCCAATGTTGAAATGGTCAACTTTACAGCAGAACAAAGGTGTTTACAGACTGGTACAAAAAAGATTTTGGTGAATAAAGCTAATATATGGTGATTTTTGTTATGATGAATGGTGACTTTTTGTATAGTTCATCCATTTTGTTTATATTAAGTCTGCATAATTAAGGGCGTGGCCACTTGAGTGACAGCTAGGTCTGGCTGGTCGCCGTCACTTCACGTCAGCTGATTCTGGCTGATTAGCTGCTGAACTCAGCATATACATCGTATTTTTGCTTTATTTTATGTGCCTCTACACAGTCAGTTGCTTTTTGCAATTATTTATTACAATTATCAGATGATATGGCATGCTGTGTGCACTTAATTGTGCTCACAAACCATTCATGTGGCCTCCATTTCCCAGGTGTGTGCAATTCTTTTATACCTAATACACTTTTATATCATCTCTATAAATGTATTTGTTTTATTTAATATCATTTATAATGTTCTTTGCAGCTGTAAAACACTCCAGAATCTGACAGATTGATTAGCTGTAGCCTCTAGAACAGTCATCTGAAGCGTTCTCATACAGTGTTATGCCTGGACTTCATCAATAGTCTTGCATTTACTAACACTTACTATATCTGCAGTATTGGGGAGTTATTCACATTTCCGTCCTGTAGAAAAGCATCATAAGAGCAATATTTAGTTGCTCAATGTGTTACTACAGTGTTTTTAAAAGTCTAAACACTTTATTGATATAGTACACAACAAAGCACATGTGGTCAGAACATAAACGAGTCGCAGGTAATAAAGTATTAAGCATTAAGCAGAGAAAAGCCCGTCTAAGCAAAATGCTAGCAGGCATCTAGCTTCACTGACGCCTCGCCTCTTTCGGTAACCCCGGTCGTCACAATAACGTGCAAACAAAATGATGACGGTTGGCCACGCCCACTTGTAGCTTCAGCTGCGCTCTTCTGAAACCTATAGGTGATGTCACGGATACTATGTACATATTTTTACTGAACACTGAATATAACTCAAAAAAATTTAAAAGCATTTGCATTGTTGCTCCTTTGTATTTATCTATGCCAGTGTTTCCCAACCCTGTTCCTGGAGGCACACCAACAGTACATATTTTTATTGTCTCCCTTATCTGACCCATTAACTTCAGGTTTTGGAGTCTTTTCCAATCATCTGATGAGTTGATTCAGGTGTGTTTGATTAGGGAGAGGTTGAAAATGTGTACTGTTGGTGTGCCTTCAGGAACAGGGCTGGGAAACACTGATCTATGCAAGAACACATAGTAATCTAATTACTATTAGTTATGCAAAATTATCCTAATTAGCCTAAAATTATGAAATAGGAAAAATAACGTATTCAAGTCACCTGGTGAATTGTATTAATCGCAAAATATATTGCAGAAAAACAAAATATTGCAATATTTTTCCAATATCGTGCAGCCCTACTTAGGGTTGCATGATATATATCGTATTAGCATTGATATTGCAATGGGCAAGTCTGCACTAATCACTAGGGATCGGTATCGTTAAGGTTTTAACGGTATTACTACTTTTATTGATATTACTTATCGGTTCGGTACTTTAACAGTTCTCTTATCGGTACTTTTTATAGTGTTTTTTTCATGAAAAACAACACAATTTTATTATTATGTTTATAATGAACAAAATATACATTTTAAAGCAAAGTTTAAAGCATTTGGGCACAAAAAATTATTACAATTTTATCTTTAGCAATTGTATTTATTTATACAAGAGCGACACCGTGGCGCAGTAGGTAGTGCTGTCGCCTCACAGCTCTGGTTCGAGCCTCGGCTAGGTCAGCTGCCGTTTCTTTGTGGAGTTTCCCCCACAGTCCAAACACATGTGGTACAGGTGAATTGGGTAAGCTAAATTGTTCTTAGTGTATGAGTGTGAATGAGTGTGTATGGATGTTTCCCAGTACTGGGTTGCAGCTGGAAGGGCATCCACTGCGTAAAACGTGCTGGATATGTTGGCGGTTCATTCAGCTGTGGCGGCCCCAGATTAATAAAGGGACTAAGCCGAAAAGAAAATAAATGAATGAATCATTTAAACAAATGAAGACTATTTAGTTATTATACATTTGATTATTTTATTTCTGTACTTGAATACTGCTAGACTTCATCACTGTATGCATCTATGTTTGTATTTTGGGTATTATTTATACACAACAAAACCAACCCAATCAATGGAAAAGTATTAATCCTTTCCAAATAGAGCTATTTAGGCTATATGCTGAAATATCGTAATAAAAACTGAAGATCAATAGTAGAAATAACAAATCTTCCTCTTTCCAACAGGAAAAACCAGCAACAATTAAGAATGCCTGATTATCTGCTGCCATGGCTTTGCGATCAATAAATGTGATTATAATGAAAGTCAATGGAGCAAAAACAGTACCAACATAACCAAAGGAGAGTTCATTTAAACAGTACACAAGGGTTAATGATAAAACAGTATGTCCTAAAGCTTGCATGCTCATAGGTATATATGCATTTTCTTCACAAAAACACATACTAGTAAACAATATATTGTTTGTGCATCAATATCACAATGTTTGTATCTGCAATAATCATATTTTAGAATTAGATTATTTATTAATGATAAAAAGATAAAAATATCAAAATTTTTCAAATTATTTTTATAATAAGGATCATGTTTTATGTTTGATTGTTCAATTTCTACATTTAAATACTGTTAGACTCCCCAGAAAACCATAAAGCACTGCTTATTTTTGCTCTGTCATATTTTTATATGCATATAATTTATGCATATATGCAGATGTGCTGCACAGAAAAATACTTGATCAGCCCAGTCAATCTAAATGAAGGAAATCTGCCCAAATAGAGCTATTCAAATCATCTGGTAACATGCCACATCTGGTAACGTCACAGCCTACCTGAGTATTGTTGCTGGACATGTCCATCCCTTTATGAGCACAGTGTCTCCATCTTCTGATGGCTACTTCCAGCAGGATAACACACCATGTCATAAAGCGCCAATCATCTCAGACTGGTTTCTTGAACATGACAATGAGTTCACTGTACTCAAATGGCCTCCACAGTCACCAGAGCTCAATCCAATAGAGCACCTTTGGGATGTGGTGGAACGGGAGATTGGCATCATGGATGTGCAGCCGACAACTCTACAGCAACTGTGTGATGCTATCATGTCAATATGGAGCAAAATCTCTGAGGAATATTTCCAGTACCTTGTTGAATCTCTGCCACAAAGGATCAAAGCAGTTCTGAAGGCAAAAGGCGGTCCGACACGGTACTAATAAGGTGTACCTAATAAAGTGGCCAGTAAGGGTTTATCGCAGCAAAACAAAATATCGCAATGTCCAATTTTTCCAATATCGTGCAGTCCTAGCACACACTTTTACAGTGTAGAATAAGTAGGCGAATAGAGATGCAGCAACAATCCTCAAACAAGAATGATTTCAGAAACATTACAACAGACATTTAGCAGGTCAACTTTTGATGAAACCTCTTGCATCATGAATCCCTCCAAGCTAGCAACACTAATAACAATAAATCATCCTTTCTAATCCCACAGAGTGCCTTCGTGTGAGTTTAAACTTTAATATGTCTCTTTATCCACTCAGAATGATTGAAGGCTAGGTCTGAACTCGTCCTTTAGTAATAAACCCCTCTGGTTAATTTAAGACTTGCGTATACGGGTCAAACTAATATCAGCGCAGCTCAGCCTGTAGAGAATTATGGGTTAATAACACAGAAACACTTTACTTCATGTCCAACACCACTTAATAAGGGTCTAATCCGTGACTTCGTCTCAATTCACTGTTCCCACATGTGTATGTTAGCATGTGAACAAGTGTGTGTTCATGTCTTTGTGTGTTACACCGCACACAAGTAGCTTTTAACATTTCATTTCACATTAATCCCCCTTATCTTAGCGTATGTGAAATCCCACGCCGAGACCGCAGGCAGTATTTGTGAAGCTCATATTCGGCCTGTGGGGAAACTGTGGCTCTCTATTGCTCTTTTCCTTTCATTTAGCATCTGTAGCATGAGAATGTTGATCATATCAATGGGAAAAATGATAACGCATGACAAAAATCAGTTGACTGAAGCAGAAGTAGTTAAATTAATTAAGCCAACGAGTGCAATATCGGATTTTCAAAGCAAACTCATATGAAGACGAAACTACTCTTGACATTCTGCATTGCACACTGGCTGGTGGTCCACGCTCAGCATTTACACTCATGCATTTGACAAATGGTTTTATCCAAAAGGAGAAACAAGAAATTGAAGCAACTCGCCAGAGTCAACAATATCTGTAACATTGAAATAATGCAGAATAACGTCGAATAACAGTTAATTAAATGCTGTGGGACAATTGCACAATAATTCAAAATAGCATCAATTCAATTTGTTTTAATGAATAATAAAGTCTGTCATAAGAAGAGTTTAGATGCAAAAACCTCTAAAAGCCATTTGATATTTTCTCCTAAAATTAGCATTTTTCACCAACTCTTGTGTGTTGGCTCAGTAATTTTACATTCATAGTGACGGACAAGTTCTTTTCATTGCCTTTCAAGTGACATAACTGAACATAAATATAGGAGGTTGAGAAAAATCCTCATTTTAGGAGAAAATTTCAGACGGCATTTAGAGGTTTTTGCATCTGAACTCTTCATATATAACTAGTTAGTTTCCACTCAATGTGCAATTTAAAGGCTTCAATAATTAGGTTTACTAGACAAGTTAAATTTAAGCATGCAATTCATACAGTCTTGCTTTTTTATGTTTTTATGTAGCCAATAAAGATACATAAATAAATAAAAAATAAATAAAATACTAAAAGTTACAAATATTATAAGTGTATATATATATAACCCTAATATATATATATATATATATATATATATATATATATATATATATATATATATATATATATATATATATATATATATATATATATATATATATATATATTAGGGTATATATATATATAACCCTAATATATATATATATATATATATATATATATATATATATATATATATATATATATATATATATATATAACCCTAATATATATATATATATATATATATATATATATATATATATATATATATATATATATATATATGTATGTATGTATGTACTTCATGTTAAAACTGCTGCTGCGCGTCTGTCAGTAAAGGAACGCGCGCACACACACACACACACACATCACGAAACGCGGAAGTTTTTTCTTTCCATTTATTACACTCTATAACTCTCTCACCAGTCCTTGCTCCTTATTTGCGTCTAATACCTCAGTTAGTCACGGCGTATGAATGAAATGCTCACAAGTTTAAGTGAAATTGCCGAACTGCAGTTAAAGTCAGGCATCCTGCTGATTTGATTCAGAAAGGCACTTGTTTGTCAGACGGCTCACCGGTCAAGTATACATCCGCGCTAAAATATCAAGGTGAAAGTCATCATAGCTTGTGTAGAATAGACCCAGCCCCCAACACAACTTTGAGAGTAGATTAACGGCGATATTTTTATCGCGCAATAAGAGTCTCGCGTTAACACAGCACATTAATGCAGATAATAGCCCACCACTAATATATACACATACACACATTTTTTCCAACACATTTCTAATCATAATAGTGTTAATAACTCATCTCTAATAACTGATTTATTTTCTCTTTGTCATGATGACAGTAAATAATATTAGACTAGATATTCTTCAAGACACTTCTATACAGCTTAAAGTGACATTTAAAGGCTTAACTAGGTTCATTAGGTTAACTAGGCAGGTTAGGGTAATTAGGCAAGTTATTGTATAATGATGGTTTGTTCTGTAGACCAGTGGTTCTCAAACTGGGGGTCGCGACCCCTGTGGGGGTCGCAGAGTAATTTAAAACTTGTGTAATTTTCAGTGATTATAATAAATATTTTTCAGTATTACAAGTGAAAGCTAGTATTTTTTAGATTTCTTAAAAGATATTACTGATAAATTCATAAAGTATTTAGGACACGTTCAGGCAGAATGCATCTTTGAATTTGAAACGCAGCGCTCAAGAACAGTTAAAAACTTGTCATGTCAACTTGCTGCAGTAAACAAAGCCAAGTGGTGCTCAAAGCCCACAACGCTTGCCCCGCCTTCGCACTCTTCTTATTGGCCCGCTGCTCTAAGAACTGAACACAAATGGATTAGCTAAAATTAGCTGTCAATCACTCAGTCAACGCCTCCTGTCTTCAGATGACAGGAGCGACAACCACGAAAATGTAAAGAGCTGCAGACGAGAATGAAATCAACACTGACAGATTTAGATTTAGAAACACCTAAAGCTACAAATAACGGCACATCTGATTACTGATCATGTGCTGAATGTTAATCCACCATCTACATTTTTCGAAGAGTGGATAAAAGACTTCCATTGGCTTCAAGTCCGCTCTGAAAATAACTAAAGCATTCACTGTAAAGTCTGTGGGATGGAATTTTCAGGTAATTGTTTGCCAGATCTACACATTTTAAGCACGAGAGGTTCTGTTTAATCCTTTATTTAATCGCCAGATGATGTTTCAAATGCAATAAATCTGTTTATTATAATAAATCTGTATATATACACCCATTCTCTTTCTCTCTCACACACTCACACACACACACACACACACACACACACAACAGCCAATTTAGTTCATCAATTCCCCTATAGCGCATGTGTTTGTACTGTGGGGGAAACCAGAGCACCCAGAGGAAGCCCACGCCGAGACTCCAACCCACCCAGCTGGGACTCGAACCAGAGACCTTCTTGCTGTGAGGCCACAGTGCTAACCACTGCGCCACCATGTCGCCCTTTTTGTGAGACACTGAAGTTAGGACAATGAGTCAAAGATCTCCTCCTGCTTAAAACAATAACAATGATGCACTTTTATAATCCCAGATTTACATCAATAATCCAACACAAGAGATCAAACCAAAAACCCAGCACGTTTAAGAGTATAATGAAGAATTCAATTAACCTTGAATTAATTATTCTCACTGGGGTTTTCTGATAATAGGAATATTGTAGAGATAAAACATGGTGATACTGCTGCTTATATTGTGCTCATTCTGTTGTGGTATGTAAATGATGGGCTTAAGAGCAGGATAAGTGATATACTAATGCATTTCTTTGAGAGTCTCTATATTTAGTGCCCAAATAAACTGCTAAATGACGCAAGAGGCATTCTGGAGATAAAAGACACCAGTTTCTTTAATCTCATGAGGTTTTAAGTCTGATAATCAGAGGATGAAAGACACGCACACAGTTTCTGCAATTGCCCGTGTGCATGTGTACAATTTCCTGCAACTTAAAGCACCACAACAAAACAAATGAGGCAATATTTCATTAAGAACTGTGTGGCGTTGAGTTCAGAAGTGTTCGTGATGAGATTTTAAAATGATCAATAATATTAATAAACTTTTTTTTGTTCTGTTGCATGGTGTGTTTGTGTGCGTCTATAGCTGTGCTGTTAGTTTGTTACGGCACACAACGTAAACTGATTCACAAACCATGCGTTTTAAGAGTTGATTCTTTTAATAAATCATAAAAGAATCAATAAAAGCAAACCAAAAGAAATGCTGGAGTCAAATGGTGATTAAGCATCACAAGCACAATCAGAGAGTAGGACCCACTGATCACAGCTGCTCTGTAAAATTGATGATGCAGTGCTTCCCACACATAGACTTATGTATATTAACAGCCGCCCAAGTATATTTACTGACACTTTTTTTACTAATATTATATTATTATCATCCTTTTTTTGTATCTGCCAAATATAAACAAACATCCGTGAGTGATTAAGTAGTGGAAAATCTTCATACTGCTCGTTCTGTGAGATTTGGCATGGACGGAGGCGATAATGTCCCCACCAATCTCCAGCAATTACTGACATGTACCCATCAATAATTGAACCACCTTCAAAACAAAATAATGATCCGTCAACTCTTAGAAACCTAGACATGCAGAAAGAGTTCAATCATATTCTCTCGTCAGGTTCTCCTTCCCACAAACACATAAGGACAGTGTGTTGGCTGGGCCACAATGACAGCTGTAAATACGTTTGGATGGGAGAATCACACAATGAGGACAGTTTCCAGTCCTCCTTCACTGTTGTAGAAGTCCATCTATTAGCCCAATGATGAAACTAACAGCATGGTCGAAGGTTAAATGCATGTCAGCCTTTTCTTGTGCTTCTGAAAAGAATTTTGTTTGTTGATTAGAATTTATTTATATTCGTTTTTTTAGCCCCGAATTTAATCTGACTCCAGTTTTAAGAGATCCTAATATTTAGACTGTGTTTCTAATTGTAAGAACAGATCACATTCATCCTTTATGACTTAATTTAGAGTTTTGATTTATATCTGTTCCCTTACTCTTCAGTTATATGTTCATTAGGGACCAAACGCCGCTCAGAGTTCCCGTGTTTGTGTGTCTTCTCACAGACAGTATGTCCATACTCTGAAACTAGTCAGAGGGTGCCAGATTAACTAATATTCAAATACGCTGGTTGCAAACGAAAGAACAGAAAATTTAGCCAAGCCCACAACCTGCTAGAATCAGTGATTAGATGATTAAAGATCTCCATGCTGTCTTGCACACTGCTCTATACAGTCAAATGTGTCTTTAAAATCAAAAGTCTAATCATGTCGCATCATGAAGGTAGCGGAATACTCCACTTAATCTACAGGATATAAAACCATTTCAGGAGAATTCAGAATGAATCAAAGCGTAACATTTTATTTGTCAGGTAAAATTGTATTATACCAATTACATAAAACATCAGATAGACAATTTAGAGATGAGACTTTAACAATACAGCATCCATTACTCAAAGATAAATCAAAGAGATAGAGATGCATACCTGACCAGAGACGTACGTTGCAGCGCAAGTCTTGGAACGGGGGTCTTGGCCAAAAGATCCTCATGGCATTTGTATACTTTCCTTTAAATACTCAACTCAGAACAAACAGCCTTAAATTAAAGATAATAGAAGCGTCACCGAGACCCTTGCCTGGTGAATTTGAGGAGTTAACCATCTCTGAGGAGTATCTGGCAGAGATTTTATCAAAGCCAAAAACCAAAATCAACATATACTAGTGAAATATTACAGTGAAATTAGGACCACTTCACCAATCACACAGAGACATTTAAAATGATACCAAACATAAATATAAGGCTACAAGATACACCATATTAAAACCTTAGACATTTAAGGTGAAATGTGCTCTGAACTTAGATCAAGAAGGGGGTCTTGAGGTGAAAGGAGAAGGGTGAACTCTCTCGCATTCCCCCCTGGTGTGATGTTTCCAGCCTATTGTGAACTGTCTCGGGTTGATTTGAATAGAGCAGTTGAACAGCCGATCTCCTGATCTTCTTCTCAGATCAGAAAGTTTATTGTTTTAGTGCCTGACCATTCTCGTGGTCTTGTCTTGTGAAATTCCATAACAGTTCTCAGGGTCTGATATTCTGGAGTCTTACACGGTACTAGATGTGGACATAAGTAAATACTTTTCAAAGAGTCAAGTTATTAAAGTCAAGCTGGCTTGAATGTGGCAGTGGGCGGAGATACAAAGATCAAACCACAGACATGCTGAACACACATTCTCACACAGAATATCTGACTTCAGCACCGTTTCTCAGATAAACAAATATGTTTACTTATGATTCTTAAATATCTGCAGAGACATTATAGTATTTTTATGCTGTAGAATAGTCAAAAGCTTCATAATCTACCAATATATTAAGTGCAGAAGTAGATTCTGCAAGGCCACCACATGTGGAAACTGCACGTCTCCATTATTGATGATAATCAGAGGAGCTGGAGTCGGGAGCTCAGGGAACGACAGACACACAAACCATGAAAGTGTTTGATTCAAAGCGCTGCGGGAACTAGGTGAGTGTCAGAACAGATAAACCTCCTGGATCCTGTATGAAGCCCGGATCCGTTCCTCCACTGAGAAGATTACAGGAGCAGCGAGCTCACGCATGCACATGTATGTTTGTTTGTGTGCATGCATGTTTATTAGTCTCAGTAAATGCCACCGCCAGGCCGTTTTCAGGGAATCAGACTGTGAAAACGCTCTTATTCTTCACGGACTGCGACTCTCTTATTGCATCAGTTCACAAACATAAACCTCCATCTGGAATACACCATCAGTCTTTGTTTCTAGCGTTCATGTAGAGCTACACAATATATTGGTTCAACATCGATATCAGAATGTAGTCACATCACAGCTGGAATTGTAGTTGATTAGTTGAAGTTGATGCAGAGTTTAATCCTCATGACAGAGTGACAGATTTACCATCTGCATGTGTTTTTAAAGGGATATTTCACCTAAAAATGTATACTTGCTCACTATTTTACCTTTCACGTGTTTCAAATGCAATTTAAATGCCAATTGGCATCCAAAGCACACTTTCTAAACCGATTAGAGATGCTCATTTTGGTTCATTTTGCCAACGAACAACCGGCACTCACTACCAAATATTAATGGCTAACTGGTCAGATTAATATTAAATTATTAATTAAAAAAATAATTGAGGTGTCTATTTTGTGTCTGACACATTAAATATTGCATTTTAAAATACTGATTTATTTTAACATGCAAACATATTAACAACAGAACTATAACAGAATATCTTCACGCACATGCAGTGTTTATAACAGGACAAAACAAAAGAATAAACTAAATAAAAAGAATTAAATAAAAGGCAAGGCAAGTTTATTTATATAGCACATTTCGTACACAGCGGCAATTCAAAGTGCTTTACATAAACAGGAATAAAAGAAACAAGTATAGGAGAAATAAAAACAAATAATAAGAGAAATAAAAAGCCCTGCCCTAGATATTTTTCACAACAAAATTAGATTATAATATGAAAACACTGACAGAGTCCTTTTAAGAACCGGCGTTTATTTCCCACCATATGCTTTTTTCCCCTTTCCATCAAATAAAAATAGCAGGCTACCTTAAATCGATCGCTCCACAGAAAACAGGCCTATTCTTTTAATTAATGATCCACTGTAATTCTTATATCACAAACCTCTGTCAACATTTTAATAGAAGTCATTAAAGATCATGACTTGAGCGTCTGATTTTACCTTATGCTTGTGTGCTTTATTTCCTCTCTCACATCAGTTCATGTGCGCGCGAGACTAAGTACTCAACCTTATTCTCCACGTATGAGTGGGCGCAGCCATTTCAATCGTTTTGGCTCGAGACTTCCGGTCTCATTCGCTTCCATTAATTTTTAGACATTAAAAACTGCTCGTTCTGCTGCTCGATGTTGTAAACTGATATTTTCTTATTCTATTATTCTGCTTTGTCTGTATAATCATGCAAACACTTGTTTGTAGAGTGAGTAGTTTGACCGTTTTCTGCTGTTTATTATTCCGAGTCATTTCTCCCATAGGCAGCCGAATCGGAAGTTCTAAAACAATAGCAATAACGAGCTTCCGCATTGAAGAATAAGATCAATTAGCTGTAAAATGAAAGCCTCAGTTTGGTCCGGAGTTATAATTATGCCAAGAAATGATCAAGAAAATCATTACATTAGTTTGATTCGCAGATTATGTAGGCTATTTTAATATTGGATATTTAATAACTAGTGATAATTGCAATTATCTAAATGGAAAAAAGGTTGGTTTGTTGGTTATGCACTAAATCATCAACAGCCTATTAGTTGAGTTTATGACCCAGATCCAGGACAGAGGCTATTAGCATCAGCGCTGGTTTGACATCAACCCGTCTGTGTCAAACTGTGGCCAGCAATATCTTTCTTTCATCGTGATTCTTTGGCAAAACATGTCTGTAGGTATGTGTGGTTACACGTGTTACCGTACCGCCAGTTAACAAATATGTTGCACATCAGGGGGCGATCACACCGAACATGCTTTCCCAATCCAAAAACACGAGGCGCACCACACACTGCCTTTTTGCACACTGCTGTTTTTTATGTGACTACAAAGTGACTGAATCAGCTGGTCTATTGTGCGCGAGTGTTGCTGTTGTTATAATTGTAATATTGTGATATTCAAGGTTTGTAAAGTCATACAGCTCTGAATAACTTGAAACAGCGACCACTAGTCCACTGCAATGGCTCCACAAATCTTACGCTTTCTGAATTATGGCTCTTGCTCAACAATATTAACTCAACATTGCACATGCACACATTGTAATACTGATGCTGAAACGATACATTGTGCAGTCCTAATTTAAAGCATGAGAATCTTCTTACCTGCTGATGAAGAGGAGGGTAAATAAAGAGCTGAAGAAGGTCATGTTGAGAGCGCTGGAGTCTATCTAAAGAGAAGAGCAGAAACGGGTCAGTGAAACGCTCACCTAACATGCTCTCGTTCTGCATGTACAGGTCAAGACACACTTCCACACGCTCAGCAGAACCAATGTAAAGAGTGCAATGAACTGCTGAAGCCTTGGCTCTTCTGACAGTCAGTGTCAAATCATACATTTCATTTGTACAGCTTATTGGATGGGTATAGCTAAATTCAAATGCAGTTACACTATAAAAAATTATTATAAAAAATAATTAAGTTGCCCCCCAAAAACACAAGTAATTTGAAGTAGCAGCAAAAGTAATTTCTTTAACTGCAAAACCCACTGTGCATGCTGCTGATCACTCATGGCATATACAGAATTACAGTAATGATTTTAATTAGTGTTTGATCTACAAAACACAAAATCAGGAAGTGCATAAAATAACACTTTCAATTTACTCTCCTGATACAGCCTGATGTGAGCCTCATTTTGTTTAATACAACAGAATTTAAATATAAATATACACAACTATTAACAATTAAATATATAAATTTCAATTTAAATATGCATATTAAATATACATCTTTTTAAAAATCACAAGTATACATCAGGGGTGCAACGGTTCAATCTACTCACGGTTCAGTATGTCTCATGGTTTTAGGGTCACCGTTTCGGTACGGTTTGTGCTATGCTTAGAAAAAAAATGCCTACAGAACAATTCAAAGAAACATATTTATTAATTAAAAGTAGGACATTTTGATTTGGATGTATACATGTATATATATATATATACACACACATACATACATGCAAAATATGATAGGACCATCGCAACTGGCCCACCTTTACAGGTACTCTGCCCTACACCATAACCCCCCCCCCCCCCCTCCTTTCTTCCTTTAGCACCAGTTAGGGAGTTAGGGATGTACTCTATATAAGGTTGGTGGTTACAGACGGTCATCAGATGGGCACCCCCCTTTCCTTGGTGTTTCACTTATTTAAGCCGTGACACCTCGGGAGGGCTCGACAGCAGATCCAGCGTCCTGGATCTACTCCTGCTGACCACCAAACAACTCTATGTTATGGTTTGTCTTGTATATATACACATACACTCACACACACATACATGTTTACATGTATACAATTATGTTTGGCTTTTGACACATTAAAATATGTGGCTAACAAATGGCTATTAACTTTTCTTTTTTTGGTGAGGCTGATAAAAAAAAATAAAAAATTAGGCAGAGCAAGTAAAAATTCCATTCAGGCCAGTTGAAAAAATCCTTAGCGTTGAACCCTGAACAGTAACCTTATTTACAGAAAAAAAAAACAATTTTTTCTAATAAAAAAATTAAACCTACTCAAAAATCAACCAATGTATAGGTATAATAGCAATTTACAGAAAATAAATAACAAAAAAAAAACAAAATTGAAAAATAAAATCCACTCAATCCAAAAAATATATTTAAAAAATTTAAAATAAAAAATTACTAATAATTGTTAAAAAGCATTTTGTGTTTAATTTCAAGCCAAGTTGATGATGATAATAATAATAATAATAATAATAATAATAATAATAATATATATATATATATAAAAATAATAATAATAATATTTAAAATAATAATAATAATGC
The DNA here is from genome assembly GCF_903798145.1 of Danio aesculapii. Lineage (NCBI taxonomy): Eukaryota > Metazoa > Chordata > Actinopteri > Cypriniformes > Danionidae > Danio > Danio aesculapii. Next base: position 1,145,605 of record NC_079447.1, on the reverse strand, counting down.
ATTTTATTTAAAGGTGCCTTGCTTGACACTCACGGTCACGGTTCAAGACAGCAAGGACTGTCAGTTCAAATAAAAACACAAAATAAAATCAACAGAATACAATAAAATGTTTAAAAAGTGCAGAAATGCGGAAATATCCATGTTTCCACAGAATTTTAATTTCTGGGCATCCCTACTGAAATGTGTAGGTTTAATAGCAATAAAAAAGTGAATATAAAATCAATCAAGAACATGTTTCGGTCATATGGTGCAATAATATTCAGGATCACAATATTGAACTAAATAATCATGATCTTGTTTTCGTCCCCATAATTGAGCAGTCCTGGGCACTCCACCACCTGCGTGCATAATTAAACAGCAAGTTACTTTATTGTTAGTAAAATGCTTGTCAGATCATCAAACTCAACATGACTTCAGATGCATGAATGTGATACTGTAAGCTGCTGATTTCCTACATATGGAATAAATTGGCAGAGAAACAGATTCAGAAACTTCCCCTGTTCTGTTTCCAAACTTTCAAACTCAGCCCAGTGGGCATCACAGATGGCATCAGCCGTCTGCGCCACATCTTCTTCAGAGCAAGACTCTCATTTGAGGGAACTACTTGCTCTTGAGAGAAGACAGACGTAATATTTACCCTGCAGGCCAGTGAAATCTGCTCCTATAATGCACTGGGGCATAACACACCTTTCAAACACCAGCTAACAAGTCAGCAGCTGATACAAACAGAAGGGTTTTCCAATTAAGCCCAAGTCAGATCAGCTTAATGACTTTCCCACACACACAATCAGTGCTAATCTTTAAAATTAAGGGAATTAAAAGAAATTGTGTGTCTAGTGTTGCAAAACCACAGCATTTTTAGGGCTGGAAATTACCTTTTTGCTTGGTAGCTATCAATTTTTTGGTCGTATGACATTCATTCATTCATTCATTCATTTATCTATTTATGTATTCATTTTCCCTCGGCTTAGTCCCTTATTTATCAGGGGAAGTATGAAAAAAAATAACAAAACAGACTACAATTCACACAGGCTCACCAAAATTGTCTAATGAGTCTCCATTTCTGCTGCCACATTCGGATGGTCGGGTCAGAATTTGGCATCAACAACATGGATCCATCCTGCCTTGTATCAACGGTTCAGGCTGGTGGTGGTGGTGTAATGGTGTGGGGGAGATTTTCTTGCCACACTTTGGCAGGCCATCTTCTGATGGCTACTTCCAGCAGGATAACGCACCATGTCATAAAGCGCTAATCATCTCAGACTGGTTTACTGAACATGACAATGAGTTCACTGTACTCAAATGGCCTCCACAGTCACCAGAGCTCAATCCAATAGAGCACCTTTGGGATGTGGTGGAACGGGAGATTGGCATCATGGATGTGCAGCCGACAAATCTGCAGCAACTGTGTGATGCTATCATGTCAATATGGAGCAAAATCTCTGAGGAATATTTCCAGTAGCTTGTTGAATCTCTGCCATGAAGGATTAAGACTGAAGGCAAAAGAAGGTCCGACACGGTACTAGTAAGGTGTACCTAATAAAGTGGCCAGTGAGTGTATATTGCATCACCAAAATTGATAGCGGTCATGTTGATATGTTGTGCGATAAGTCCATAAATTGATTACTGTGACAGGCCTATTGGTGCTCCCAACTAAGCATGGGATGTTAACCGGTTTCAAGGTTTACCAAGGTTTTAAAACCACTAAAATGTTCTTGTTTTGTTGTCAAAAATATTTAATATTATTTATTTAGCGCAATAGTATCTCCAGAAGCAATCGAGCAACCTTTTTTAGTTATAAAGAAATAATTTTTTTTTCAACTCATGAAGATGCATCCAGAAGTGGAATGAAAGTTCATCAAGAAGTGTCTGACGTTTGCTGTTTGTCAACTACTTAAGTAAAATAAACATTTAGGGAATAAAAAAATAAATAAAAAAAAAAGATTTGCTATGATGCTAATTAGGGCTGTTTGTTTTACTTTAATTTATTTTTGTAATCTTTTTGCTTATTTATTGTTTTATTGATTATTGTGGTGCGACTTTGTCTTGTTACTGGGATTTTTAGCTTGTAATTCTGGCTTGGGTTGGGTTTTATTTTTGCTTGTATGTATTGTAGCATTTTGAGTCTAAGAAAAGCACATTATAAATAAAATATATTACTATTTTTATTATTACTATTATCTGGTGAAGTTGTATTTATATCGCAATATCATATCCCAGGAAAACAGAGTATCGCAATGTCATATTTTTCCTAATACCAATTCACTATATAGAACAGCACACACACACACACACACACACACACACACGCACACACACACACGGTATGAAAATGATTTTAGTATCCATCTTTCACTCTTATGTAAGAGCGGACGCTTTACTAATTTAATGTGTCTTGTTTCTGGCCTCGTCTGCTTCCAGCTATTTATAAAACAGCTTGTTATTCTACTTAATATTGCAATGTAGAGTTTTTGGAAACATTTTACTTACTTTAATGCATTGTAATATGCTGTTCAAAATTCCTAACCTCTTCCACACTGAAACAACCACAACAAAAATGTAAACCCTAATATAATTTGAATTTAATGTATTTGTATATTAATATATTTATAATTAACCTTAGAAAATGGCCAATTAAAGTTATTACTCTCATTAAACATTCAATGATAAGACTGGTCACTAACCCAGAGTATGAACAGCTTGAAACATGGTGCTTAAATAAACTACAAGTGTTTATAATGAAACTAAGTTAAGCATTTGAGATGTGAAAAGGTCAATCTCTTAAAGTTAATTTCAGACTAATGAATGCACATAATGTCCAATTTAAAGAAATTACAACAACAAAACTGGAACCCACAACCTCAATCTCCCTCACATGATAGATCATTGCACATCAGATCAAAACAGTTGAATGTTAACCTGTATGAAGAGTATCATAATAATAGATGCACCACCGATATCTGAAGCTGAAAGATATACTGCATAAGATGGCCTGTTATCTGTCTGCATGGTTATTTTAAGACTCTACAACAGAAGCTTTTAAAATTCAGGAAATGGGAAAGTGTGAATTCAAGAGGAAATAATTAATTGCCTGATACTGCCAGTCTTTCCTGTTTGCCAACAGGCACAATAATCAAACACTTAAATTAAAGCAAAAGAGTCTGTGCATTTCCCAATCAGAGCTGCTGCCATGTTCATGATCCCATGCACAACACAATGAGCAGCATTATTTGTGTAGCCTATGTAGGGTGTATCACATCAGGGCTCGCAAAATTTCTAAATCCTTGGTAGCCCTTGGGCAGGCACTTTTCGCTTTTTGGTAGCCTGAATAAAAATGTAAGTAGCCTAAATAGAAAATACATCATTTATTAAAAAAATAAATTAATAAATTGTATATATATATCAGAAATAACAGTTTGTTTGCAAAAGCCTCTAAACTCCACTTGCCTTTGACAGTAAAAGCCTCTATATCCTGAGAACCAATCAGAAGGCACGTATCGAACCTTGTGTTTTCAATGTAACAGCGCGCTGATGCGTCGATAAGCTGACTGACAATTCTTTGCTGATCCTGATGAATAACAGGGAAAAGTAGACCAATCATTAACTTTAACTGTCATTACCTGTATTCTGTCTTTCACAGCCACGCGTGTCTGATCTGCACATGCACCAGCACACGCTTTTCATGGACATGCTTGCTTGAATAATTTAAAAATGAATGATTCTTGAAGTCTGACAGACTAACTAATGTTTATTGACCTTAATATTGAATAATTGCATAAAATATTTTAGATTTTGCACAGCGTAGACAGGCCTCATGAACCAAAAGGAAGACTGTACAATTATGGACAATTCTGAGGTAAGAAGTAGGGATGCACTGATCCCGATACTTGGATCGGATATCGGTTTGATACCGCATATTTTTGATGGATCGGGTATCGGCCAGTTGGTACCGATCCAAATCCGATCTTGCGCGTGCGCTATATTCTGTGTTTATAGGTCAACTGAAGGTAGCCTATTATAAGGCACTGGAACGTTGTCATGTGGAATTACTATATCTGAAGCCATTCTATAGTTTAATGTGAAGTACAGATGAATATTCATGTGGTTAAATTCATGTTCGCTTCCCGCCGCTGCACCTGTTAATCATTCTCCATTCATTCACAATTCAAACTGTGTGTCGCATTTATGACAACAGGAAAAACTTCTGCAAGACTATTTGTTCATGTTAGTTTAAATAATCAGTGGAGAAATGCATTTAGTTTTGCATTAAACAGGTTCATTTTGATCTGCAGCAGGAGTTTATTTCATTGCCGTTTCTACATCATGTTGCACTGTGACTGTTAGATCAGATCGCATTCGCAATACTGGAGTTGAGGGTTATTACCTGCTCTTCACACACAGAGTAGGCCTACCTGAAATGTTTAATTAGAAAAGCCTCAGTAATACATTGGACAGATCCTCAACGCACTTATTTCCTCCATATGAGCTGTATGTTTCGCAAATGTCTGCAGATACCGGAGCGCTGCACGCTTTGTCTCTGATGCATCAATCGCTTTCATTCACGTGCTGGCTGCATGCGCAGAAGCGAAGTGCTCCGCTCCGTAAGATTATTCTTATGAGTTTGTTCTCTCATCCTTCAGACTGAGTTTACTCTTGCAAGGGGAATATTTTAAATGCTTCGAATAGTTTGTAAAGCCTGGCTCATTGTGGTCAAAGTGATTAGTTTGATTAAAAGTTGATTAAATTAATTAAAGTGAAACTGATGAGCGCAGTATGGATTGTCATTAACAGAACATTATTTAGCCTAATATAGGCTGCTCTAAAACTGTGAATATTTCACTGACATTTTATTTATGTTAATATTTTATTTAACAGACCTGTTGTGTTTTGGCACTGAAGTTTATAAGCGAACCTTGTTTTGAACTTTCTCCATCTCACTCACGGCGAGATTTGGAGAGGGATTATCAAGTAAAACTGGCATCAAACGGTTTGGTTTAGTCTGCATCAAACCTGCAGGTAAATATCAGGCTTTACTTTAATAAAGTTATTAAATTTAATAAAAGGATGATTATTTTACCAACGATGTCAATAGTAGCCTATTGCAGATTTCAAAGAAAAATCTTATTATTAAAAAGAAAAGGGCAATATCACAACGAATGCTCAAACAGCAAGCCTGTTTTTATTTAGATTGTGCCGTCTGTCATGTATACCTACAGGTCTGTTATTTTTACTAAAGAAGATATATTATTTGAGTTTAGCACCAGAGCTATACAAACTGCTCATTTTGGTTAATTTTGTTAACCAGCGCTGGTTAACCGAATGTTAAAATATTATTTAATTTTAAAAAAATGTACATGCCTATTTTGTGTGACGCATTAAATATTTCCTTTTTAAAATACTGATTTATTTTAACATGCAAACAGCATACAGAACATAACAGAGCATCTTCACGCTCCTGCAGTGTTTTCAGCAGCATAGAAAGAATAACAGAATAGAACAGAATAAACTAAACAAAACAAATACAATATTTCCTGCTCTAGATCTTATTCACTTAAATGACAAATTTAGATTACAAAATAAAAACACTGACTGAATCTTTAAGAAGCGGCATATGCTGTGTCCAATCATGTTTTTTTCTTCCGTCAAATAAAAATATCAGGCTATCTCAAATAGATTGCCCCACGAAAAATAAGCATTTAATTAATGCTCCGCTGTTAGTATTATATTACAAAACCTCTTAACATTTTACTAGAATTCATTAGTTTAAAGATTGTCTTATGTTTTTGACTTATTTCCTCCCTCTTACTCGCAGTTCATGTGCGTGCGCTGCGTGTAATGAAAGGCAATGACAATGAGCCTTAAGACTCTGTTGACTTTTTGTAACGTATTGGCTACTACATAGCTTATTACAATGTTGTTGTTCACATATGATATTGCATTAATTTGCATACATGTTTTTTAAGCTGTAAAATGAAAGCCTCAGTTTGGTGGGAAGTTCATTATGCAAAAATCAAGGAAAACTTTGGCTTTGTTTGATTGGTAGATTAGGCTATTTAAAAATTATATTATATAAGAACTATTAAAAACTGTAATTTTCCAAATAGAAAATAAGTTGGTTTGTTGGTTGAACACTAAATCATCAATAGCCTGTTTATTAAGTTTATGACACGGCTCCAGGCAGCACAGAGGCTGTCAGCTTCTTTGATAAAATACATCTGTGGGAACGTTACTGTTACCCGCACGTGCTTTTCCATTCCAACAACGCGAGTCGCGCCGCACTGCAATTATTGATGGCAAGATGACAGCGCAGAGCTCTTATTATGTCACTAGGAAACGACTGAATCAGCTGAGCCGTATTGTGCGCAAGTGTTGCTGTCAATTTTGTTATAATTGTAATTTTAATAACATTGTGATATTCAAGATTTGTAACGTCATACAGCTTTGAATGACTTGAAACAGCGACCACAAGTCTCTCCTCCATCAAACACTGCTGTCACCTCAAAGGAAACTCCGCCTCTGGTTTCATTTGATTGAAGAATGAAAAAGACGCGACTGAGGTAACATGCTTTTTCCACTCGAGTGCACATAGCGCACAATGGCAAAACATTAGTAAACCATTCAACAGACGCACATCTCAGTCTCTGCAAAAACGGCACAGTATCGGGATCGGATCTGTATCAATCGATACTCAGAATTTTGGCATTGAGATCAGTTCTCGGTATATCGGTGCATCCCTAGTAAGAAGTTAATGTATGTTTATTAATTTTTTAATGGTGCCTGATTAAATGTCATGTTGTTGTTTTTTAAACCTTTGATATTAGATGAAACCTGTTCAGTTTAGTATTATGCTGTCCGTATAGACGCATGTTAAATTGATTTTGATAGTATGAATAGTATTGAATTGATAGTATGTATGATTATTACATTTAAAGCCTGGCTCAGGCTATTTCTGTATCCAAATCTTTGTGTCAGGGCGATCTATGTGTGAGTGAAAGTATTTTATTAACTTGCAATCTTTCACTTTAGCATGCTAATTTTCCTGCCATTATTTTACCTTGACATAAACAACTGGCTTCAGTATCAAACACACATTATGCACACTCTGGCACCACTCTGGCAGATTTGATGGCCAGAAGCAGTAGAAACTGATGGTGAAAGTGAGCGTATGTCATCTACAGCCAACAGACGGCACAAGAAACCGTGCCATATCTGCAACAAGGGTCACATTCACACAGCCGTCAGGTCACAAAGATCATCAGATCTGTGCTGATATTAGTCCGTCCAGCAAACTCTGCGGCTCAACAGGAGTTAGCAGCAGATTGTGGCCAGAGCCTGAGGAAATTGGGTTGGTGGACGTGTGACTTTTGAGTTTAAGTAAACGTGAAAAGGGCGAAAAAAGTGTGTGCTTTGGCGTCATGTGACACAGCTTGATGTAATGTCCTGTCGTAAAGCCTTTTCATCTTGCTATGCATTTTTGCCTTAAAGAGCATGAGAGATATGAATATGACAGAATATGACTCACGCCATTACACATCTACATTTAATTACATACAGAGTCATGCAAAAAAAGGACATTTTTTCTTGACCTTTAACCCCACTGAGCTCACACGATATATTGTTTTAATATAGCAATCAAAATCTGCAACAAATTCCACTCTGTCACATTTCACAGTTTCATGTGGACAGACATTATTATTATTATTATTATTATTATTATTATAAACATTTCTCAAATAGCATCTGCTCACGGATATCAAATACATCCCAAGTAACAGGAAAATAAAACTAAAATATGAAATTATCAATATGTAAACATTAAGGACATATCAAACAGTGTTTTTCTTATAAATTACAAAATATAAACAATTACTATATAAATAAAAAATGAAAGTGATCACTTCATGTTGAAAAAAAGAAAGCAACTGGCAACCATATAATCTCCACATAATATAATATAATATATAATATAATATATAATACTAATATAAAATAATAATATAATAATAATATAAAATAATAATATAATAATAATATAATATAATAATATAATATAATAATATAAAATAATATAATATATAATAATAATAATAATATAGTATAATATATAATAATAATATAATATAATATAATAATATATAATAAAATATATAATATTATATAATAATATAATATAATATATAATATAATATATAATAATATGTAATAATAATATAACAATATAATATAATAATATAATATAATATAATATAATATAATATAATATAATATAATATAATATAATATAATATAATGTGATATAATATAATATAATATAATAATATAATATAATATAATATAATATAATATAATATAATATAATATAATATAATATAATATAATATAATATAATATAATATAATAATGTGATACAATAGGGCTGGGCGATTTGAGCTAAAATCAAAATCTCGCTTAATTAAACATTTTAACTTTATTAAGATAAATTAATGATTATTTTATAATTAATGAACGATTATTTTATTTATATTTGTATAAATATGCAGATGTATAAATCAGCCTTAAAAGACTGAGGCTGATTTATACTTCTGCTGCCATTTTGCAGCCACATCTGACTAATAAATAAATAAATAAATAAATAAATAATATGAGCAATTCCAGCGTTATGGATGTGACATTTGCAGTAAAAACTCAAAACATGAATTCGCATAGAAAGTATATGTTAACATTATATTGAAACTTTTGTTTATATTTTCCAGAACATCTGACCACAGTTACGAAACCAGAAAAATATCAATCTATAAACAGTTTTTTGTACTTTAAATGAGTAAAATAAACATGCGCTAACATGTGGCAAAAAAGTCTGAGGGTTTACAGTATACAACATACTTTGTAGAAATTCTGTGAATTAAACTGCACAACCCAAAAGAAACAATGATAATCGAAAGGAGAAGAGTCGGCAAGTGTTTTTTATATTAAAAGTAGAAAATAAGCAGGATCTCTTCTGAATAAAATAACTCTTTTATTCCTGTAAATAATATTTGAAACAGTGCATTTCTTGCATCTTCTGTAAACAAATATTTTAACGTAAATAATCATTTTAATGTAATGGCGCAGCTTACAATCATCATCAATTTAGTGCATCGTCCTGACTAGAGATCAGATGTGGCTGCAAAGTGACAGTAGAAGTACACTGTAAGAAATAAATCCGTAAAATGTACGGTAAAATCCGGCAGCTGTGGTTGCAGTACTTTACCATTAAAAATACGGAACAAACCGTAACAGTAGTTTCTCATTTTGACACAGTTAGACACATTACACAGTTGCTGTTACACAGTTAGACACATTAACACAGCCATATGCAGGTGGTGATGAAGAAGTTACATAATGAGCCAATCCTCATCACAAACAACTTTTCCCCCTAAGCAGAACAGTGTATCAGTGTATAGAAGGTGCTCAGTGTCATTCACACAGCTACTGAACACCAGTATGGTAACATGCATAAAATTAAAGTCATGAAATAAACATTGTTTATCAACATTAGATGTACAGAACTGATGGGAAACAACTAAAGAGATTTACAGTAATGTCAACAAAAAGCCAAAAAAGTGAGGTGCCATGCATGGAATTCTGGGAAAGTCAATTTGCAGTCATTCGCCAAATATAAAAGGAAACATACCGTTAACCAGGTTACGGATTTGTACTGTTGCATTTTTACAATTTTTTACCGCTGAAATCAAGGCCATTTTTTACAGTGCATAAATCAGCCTCAGACTTTTAAGGTAGATTTATTCATCTGCATCGAGTGATCGCATGACCCACGACAACAGCCTTGCGTATAGCTATGCATTGATAGTTCAGCATGCTGTTTGTGTTGCTCTGCAGTAACTCTTCTGAAGCGCTACTGTAGCTGGCAGCGGGTTTTTATGTTCCTCTGTGTTGAGTTTCTTCGCTGGTGTTTTGTTTTTTGAATGCTACCTTAATGTACAAGAAGTTAAAACTCGCTCATTTAGAGGCGGGAACAACTTTAATCGTAAGGTGAACACAAAACAGCTTCACGAGATTCCACACTTGTAAACACTCGCTCCAACGAAGGGCTCTCCATGCAAAATATCTCCAAATTTAAATAATGTGTCAAAAGCCAAATACAATTGAATACATACACTTTATTCAGCTGAACTTTTCTTTAAATACCACTGACAATTAAAAAATTGCAATTGATTGCAACAGAGTTCTTACCAGGTCTAGAAAATTTGATCACATCACCCCAATGTTATCCTCCTTACACTGGCTGCCTGTTAAGTTTCGTATTGAATTTAAAATATTGCTTCTTACATATAAAGCTTTAAATAATCTAGCTCCTGTTTATCTAAGCAATCTTCTGTCTCGCTACAATCCAACTCGCTCTTTAAAATCTCAAAACTCAGCTATTCTAGGTACTACCAGAAGCCCTGAGTCGAGTAAAGGAGGTCGAGCCTTCTCATTTAATGTCCGAGGCTCAGACACACTCTCCCAATTCAAAACTAGACCTATCTTTTTAGTAAAGCATACACTCAGTGTATCACATAGCGGTCTGATACATGAATGTGCTCCACACAGGTGTCTTCATCTCGTTTATATACACTATGAACAGCAGCTACGCTAAATATTCTCTTTATTCTCTATTTCCACCTGGGGATACTCATCCTGAGGCCCTCAGACCACGCAGCGCTACTAAATCGATCCAAGACCAGCGCCGAGATGATCCCAAGGTTTCCGGATTGATTTCTGTGACTCTCCAGGGACAGGCGAGACTCCGCTGAGGTCCAGCGTTCTCCAGCCTCCAGCGTCTAGACTGCAGCTCTGCACAAAACGTTTGGCCAGAGGAGAAATGGTCGTGCACAACTGAGCCTGATGCCTCTCTAGGTTTTTTAATTCTTCACTTTCGTCAATTGGTGAAGTTTTTTTTCCCTCTCCGCTGTCGCCACTGGCTTGCATGGTTCGGGACCTGTAGAGCTGCACATCGTTGGATTTGCTCCTCAGTGTTTGGACTCTCAGTAGTGATTATTAAACCACACTGAACTGAACTAAACTGAACTGAACTTAAACACTACAAACTGAACTACACTGTTCCTATTTACTATGATCTTCTATGTGAAGCTGCTTTGACACAATCTACATTGTAAAAGCGCTTTACAAATAAAGGTGAATTGAATTGATGCAACTAAACTTGACTGCAAAACTATATATATAAACTGCAACTATATATATAAATAAATAAAATGTGCACTTTAAATTTGACACCCACAGACATCATCACCAAATATAAAACAGAGGTCAGACTTTCTGATACAGAGCCTCATTTCAGTTGTCAAGTTTTGTAAAAATCTATATATTCAGTAAATTAATCCATTAAATTAAGTGTTGGCTAGAATTCTGCATTATAGGCTTAAATTATAGAGAGAAATAGCAGATGAAGCGAGACTGCAGTCAGATCATGAAGCAGATCAATGTTGATCTTTCTGTTGAGGTGTCAGTGCAGAAATGAACAAAACAACAGGTCTCATACAAAATATTCTAACATTAAAATATGATAAAATATCAGCTGGTAATTTCTGTCAATTTTCCTAACGCCCGGTAATATTTCAGTATGCTTTCACTTCCGTATCTGACATGAAACGCACATTTACCGATAAGAATGACCTCCCACCCTACTCATTCTGTCTGAATATCCGTATATGTGGCTATTACACAACCATAATACACTGCGATATAGCCTGGTTCGTTTTATCATTTTGCTTTCTCACTACAATCGATCCGCTCCAGAGTCTTCATTCAGCACCTCATTCAGGCGATTATGGACCGATTGATTTGGTGCGGATCTGAGCGCGATTGCGAGTTCACATATGCCAAACGAGACCAGTTCCGAGACCAGTTCCGAAACAAACGTCTGGGTGTGAAAGCACCCTAAGACTGTATTTGCACGCAATTGACAAACAGTCACAGCCAAATTAAACTTTTGGGCTTTTTAAAGTTACACTGATCGGGCCAGTAACCATACTGCCTACTGTCCCGAGCGTCTCGCATGCTGGCCCCAGGCCATCGGACAGTCCCTATTGATAAGCCCTGTAATGTAATATAAAATATAATGTAACATAACATAACGTTTATTTTTTTGAAGGGTAATCAAATTTGTCATTTAATTTCTGTTCAATTGCTGTTTTTGAGTTCAACAATAGGCTAAATAAAAATGTTTTATTAACACGCCTCACTGTAATTTTAAATATGTGATTGATAACTCAGCCGCATATGCAGTGCAAACCTTTAGGGTGTCAGGGTGTTCGGCCACTACTTGCCTTACATCTGAACATCCAGATTTACCACAACATAAATTTCCTCACTGCGCCAGCACTAATGAGATGACCAATACAGTGAAAGAAGATTTGTCATATTGCACAGTCCTACTTGACTGGTACTTCTATAATAAACCATCATTTAAACCTCATTTATTAACTCCGTCATGAATCAAACTGCGGCTGTTGAATCCTGCACATTTTAAAATCAAATGAAAGCGAATTATCATTAGGTCGTATTTTACCACGTCAGCTGCTCTCCAGCCCCTGGTCATCCAGCATTTCTAAAACTGGCCCAAAGCGAACAAATTTAAGTGTCTTCCCACAAGAGAGCAGCTCTAATTATGACTCTAGGGCCACAGACACACAGTGCAGACCTTGGGGAGAGACAACCACATTTATCTATGAAAATGATTCCCTCAAGTCATGATTGTGATTGTGTGTTCAGAATACAGAAATCACTCCTGCAACCCTGAACATGCAATGATTGAAACGGATTGAGTAGAGCTGTTTTGCAGGATCATTTAAATTGGTCTTACATCTAATGAAATTCTGGGCCAAAATTCTGACAATTGTGGATCCATTTGGACAAAGGCTGTGTAATAATTACTATACTAATATAATATGAAGCAATATAACCACTCTGTATTGACAGTGATCAGCTCATGAGGCAAGAACATGTATACTTTATTGGTTGGGCCAATGGAAAAGATTTTTAAACAAACTTTAATGTTATTGTAAGGAAGAGCATTACACTAGAGTTAATGAATAAAGCGATTGTTAACAGTTTTATTGAGGTGGACTCTTGGTGATTTGATGAGTTTCAGCCCAATTGGGTAGCCTTAGACCAGAGATGCCCAAAGTAGGGCCCGTGAGCCAAAGTTGGCCCAATGTAGGGGTGGGCGATACACCGGTGTCATAGTCATCACCGGTGTGACATTGCGCCACGACATGGATTTTCTAATACCGTAATGAATCAATTATGCACCTTAAACAGCTGCATTTACATCAATAATAGCTAATTCTAAATAATAAGGCATTTAATTTTCTTCAAACGTTCAGTTGTGGTCTGAATACATGTCCTTATACTACAGGGCTCGAAATTGCAACCATTTTGGTCGCATGAGCGCCCGAAATGTAATCTATGCGCCCTCATAATATATTTGGGAGCATTTGTGTGTCTGAATATAATGGTTGTAGTGCAATCTGATTTGATTTTCTCTAAAAACTTGCTGAATCGCTCTACCCTGCTGCTGTATTGGTTCATATTAGCTGTCAGTCACTCAACGCTTCCCGCTGTCAGATAACAGGGAGCTTTTGTTACTGCAGGAAATGCAAACGGCTGAAGAGTGAAAAGTGCACAGGTTTGCAAACCTCACCTAAAGTTATAATAATAATGGCGCAGATGACAGCGATCATGACATGAGGTAAATGTTGATCCGCCAGCTGAGATCAATCGAGTGTTTTCAAAGAAGGTGCCTGAATCTTGATGCGTTGCATTCACTGCGTGTTCAGCGCAAATGTCCGCTAAATATAAAGTCTAAGAGATTGGCGATTGCAAAAACGGGGGTGGGGGGTGGGTTTGGGATACGGTAGGGGGCGTTGTTCTGATCAGGCAAGTAGCCTGCTGAGAGGGGCACCTTACCCAATGAGGGCAAAGGGGCAGTGGCTCTAGCTCTATTCATTCATTCAACCGTGGTAAACGCACGGAGAATAACGGCTTTTGCACTTCCTTATTTCGAACACCATGAGAATCAGCTTCTCTCTCCTGGTGCACGACAAAGCTGAAAATTCTATTCCAACAGTCCGAATGTCGTGTGCAGTGGAAAGCCGGCTTAAAGGCTGTTCCCATATCGCGTCTTTTGCGGGCGCAAGTTCATCCTTTCCAATGAAGGGGCATGGCTTGTACACTCACGCTTTCTAGGCATGCCTAGTTGTAAGAACGCCACGAGCGCACAGCGAGTCACGTAACAAGAATTAGATGAGCGGTTAGCTTCATACTTTGTATGAATTATACACATTTCTACTCTCGGGACAAAACTAAATAAATAAATAAAAATACCAAACAATTCTGTAATACAGTTGATCAAAAGTGCATATTAGACATAGGTTCAGCAGCCTTTGACTACATTAGTTCTCTTTAAATGAGAAATACTGAGCTAACATGATGCTTAGATTTACATTTAAAATGTATTTTTATTTATTTATTTATTTTCAGTGTAAAATTATTACTTGTTTAAATGCCAAAATCTTTTTTTTACTAAATGGACTATTGTTTGTTTTTATTATTATTTTGTGCTGTATTATTTGGTTACCGAGCAGCAATTAATAACACTTTAAAATATAAACTAGAAGCATTTTGAAATTATTAAATGCATAATAAATATGATAACCTTGGTTATTCCTTAGACTATAATTGTACAACCAAAATCTATAATTTTTGCATCCCTAGCCTGGGTAGTTTTAGTGTTTAGACCCTGCAGATACCCTGATCATTAATATCATGTTTAATCTGCTCATTAGGATGATCCAAACTGAGAATGCATCATAAGCATGTTCTTTGTGTTTACATTCACCCTGAAGACACAAAACACACACACACACACACACACACACATGGCCTGAGTCTTATCAGTAAGCATGAGCTCATTCACTGCATCCATGAAAATGCAATACGACACGGAGATGAATCAGGATCAAATATAACAGCACTGACTTCAAATCCCATAATGCACAGGTGCGAGGGAGCGCATGAGGTTTAATCAGTCACAGTGAATGAGCCACCTGCTGCTCCATCTATAATGTGTGCCCATCTGGTACCAGCAGCGAGACTGCAGGGGTCACGCTTACCTTGACTGTAAATCACAAATATATGGGCACGCATGGGCAAACACAAAGCATGTAGCAACACAAGACTTGGTACATTTTAGAAAAAGAAATGTGACATTTTGTAGGGGTGTCAAAATTAATTGTTTCTTCGGTGCACCGTGATGCAGACGTCGACAATTCGGTATTGGTTCAGTAATAATCATAACCAGTTATTGCGTACTGACGTCATTTATCTCATATGTACTGTGTCTCCGTAGCTTACTATGGTGAGGGAGGCGAGCGCGAGTGTTTACAACGCTCCAACTACTTAAAAGCTCAGAAACTGCACAATTTCACAGCAAGTGTGTTTGCTGGACAGTTTTCCACTGACACTGAACAGCAGAAGCCCCTATTTCACTGCGATTGAGAGAATGAAAGTAAACTCCATTTCTCTCTCTCACTGTGGCCCATTTGACTGGCTGCGTGACTTTTCCTCTCCTCTCGGCTGTTACACTTCTGGATATAGACACGAGTGCACGAGTTTTCTCCACCACGTCTATCATGGATCAGCTGTGATCGCCGCTGCAGTGTTGCCAGATGTAGCTGAATGATTCCAGCCCAAAAACTATACAAAACCCGCCGCAATGCCTATACAAAACCGCCCAATCTGGCAACACTGCGCCGCTGCTGTTTATCAGTGTCACTCATTGGTGAACAGCGCCTGTGAAGTAAAATATAAAATAGTGTATGGAAAGCATCGTCAATGCACTGTGATGCACCGAGAAATCGAATTGAACCGAATCGATGGCATTATAATCGTAACCGAACCCGGAGACCAGTGTAGGTTCACACCACTAATATTTTGTAGCCTTTTATTGAACTAAATGAAATGTATACAAAATACAAACTAAAAATGTGTGGTTTAACTTGAGTAAATTATAACACGAATATTTTCATCTCAAAATATGCAATATGACTAGAGATGGGTATCGTAAGGTTTTAACAGTATTACAACCTTTATCGATCCCACTTATCGGTTCGGTAATTTACGGTTCTCTTATCGGTACTTTTTGTAGTGTTTATTTCTGAAAAAAAGCTAAAAACAAATTGAACAGAACTAAAAACACTTTATTTTATTATTACGTTTATAATATAAAATAAAACGAAGCCAATAATTGTAAAACAAATAAACTTTTTTTTTTTCCTATAAAAGAATGCACGAAGGTTTGAAGGAAAATGACTCAGTTTTTAACCATTCTTCTGGAGAAATATCAACATGTTTGCCTTTTCTGGCAGAAGTCAGGATCTTTCTTGGTTTATTGTGCTGCAGTTGAAAATACCCTCTTTGAGTTGCAAAATGCAGTTAAATGAGATAATGTTTAAGATTTTTCATCAACACATTCACATAAGAGTTATCAGTGTTTTGGGAGTTAACTGTGCTTTTAATACAGTTTTGTAGCATCTTTGCAATGTAAAAATAAGCAGCAGAGAACTGTGATGCTGTGTTCACACCAGACGCGGAAGCGTCAAGCGCGAGTGATTTACATGCTTAGACAATGCAATGCATTGCAGTCATTGCAAAGACGCGAATATACATCCTGCGGCGCGATACGCGTGAATGGCATAGCGTGAATGACGCAAATGAAGCAAATTGCGCATCGCAAATGACGTAGTGTGAATTTAGTGTTTTCGCGTTTGACACAGTTCACGCAGGAATCACGCGAAACGCTCGAATTCGAAAATCTGAACTTTAGTCAGAAGCTCTGCTAAATGCTTCCATCATCCAGGTTAGGTTTCTGGAGGAGTTGATGAACTCACAGAGCTGGCTGCAACTCTGAAACGATCTGGGGACTCAGACGGGGCTCCAAACGAATCGACACTGTTTTTCAGTCTTCATAAAGCACATAAACAGTTATTTTCTCCAAAAAATCCATGTTAGCCATTTAGCAACAAAGCTATTGTCATCGGGCAGACAGAAGCCCTGCCCATGACGCGAATCCGCATCTCTTCTGAAGTGAATTTGACGCACAAATGAAGCAGATATGACGCGCGAATGAAGCGGATTTGACGCGTGAATGAAGCGGATTTTGACGCGCGAATGAAGCGGATTTTGACGCGCGAATTAAGCGGATTTTGGCGCGCGAATGAAGCGGATTTTGACGCGCGAATTAAGCGGATTTTGGCGCGCGAATGAAGCGGATTTTGACGCGCGAATGAAGCGGATTTTGATGTGTGAATGAAGCAGATTTTGACGCAGGAATGAAGCGGATTTTGACGCGTGAATGAAGCAGATTTTGACGCAGGAATGAAGCGGATTTTGATGCATGAATGAAGCAGATTTTGACGCGTGAATGAAGCGGATTTTGATGTGTGAATGAAGCAGATTTTGACGCAGGAATGAAGCGGATTTTGACGCGTGAATGAAGCGGATTTTGACGCGCGAATGAAGCGGGTTTTGACGCGCGAATGAAGCGGATTTTGACGCGCGAATGAAGCGGATTTTGATGTGTGAATGAAGCAGATTTTGACGCAGGAATGAAGCGGATTTTGACGCGTGAATGAAGCGGATTTTGATGTGTGAATGAAGCAGATTTTGAAGCAGGAATGAAACGGATTTTGACGCGCGAATGAAGCGGATTTTGATGCATGAATGAAGCGGATTTTGACGCACGAATGAAGCGGATTTTGATGTGTGAATGAAGCAGATTTTGACGCAGGAATGAAGCGGATTTTGACGCGTGAATGAAGCGGATTTTGATGCATGAATGAAGCAGATTTTGACGCGTGAATGAAGCGGATTTTGATGTGTGAATGAAGCAGATTTTGACGCGTGAATGAAGCGGATTTTGATGTGTGAATGAAGCAGATTTTGACGCAGGAATGAAGCGGATTTTGACGCGCGAATGAAGTGGATTTTGACGCACGAATGAAGCGGATTTTGATGCACTAATGAAGCGGATTTTGATGCACGAATGGAGCGGATTTGACTCACGAATTAAGTGGATTTGACGCGCGAATGAAGCGGATTTGACGCACGAATGAAGCGGATTTGACACACGAATGAAGCGGATTTGACACACGAATGAAGCGGATTTTGACGCGTGAATGAAGCGGATTTTGACGCGTGAATGAAGCGGATTTTGATGTGTGAATGAAGCAGATTTTGACGCAGGAATGAAGCGGATTTTGACGCGCGAATGAAGCGGATTTTGATGCATGAATGAAGCGGATTTTGACGCACGAATGAAGCGGATTTTGATGTGTGAATGAAGCAGATTTTGACGCAGGAATGAAGCGGATTTTGACGCGCGAATGAAGCGGATTTTGATGTGTGAATGAAGCAGATTTTGACGCAGGAATGAAGCGGATTTTGATGTGTGAATGAAGCAGATTTTGACGCAGGAATGAAGCGGATTTTGACGCGTGAATGAAGCGGATTTTGACGCGCGAATGAAGCGGGTTTTGACGCGCGAATGAAGTGGATTTTGACGCGCGAATGAAGCAGATTTTGACGCAGGATGAAGCGGATTTTGACGCGTGAATGAAGCGGATTTTGACGCGTGAATGAAGTGGATTTTGATGTGTGAATGAAGCAGATTTTGACGCAGGAATGAAGCGGATTTTGACGCGCGAATGAAGCGGATTTTGATGCGTGAATGAAGCGGATTTTGACGCACGAATGAAGCGGATTTTGATGTGTGAATGAAGCAGATTTTGACGCAGGAATGAAGCGGATTTTGATGTGTGAATGAAGCAGATTTTGACGCGTGAATGAAGCGGATTTTGATGTGTGAATGAAGCAGATTTTGACGCGTGAATGAAGCGGATTTTGATGTGTGAATGAAGCAGATTTTGACGCAGGAATGAAGCGGATTTTGACGCGCGAATGAAGTGGATTTTGACGCACGAATGAAGCGGATTTTGATGCACTAATGAAGCGGATTTTGATGCAGGAATGGAGCGGATTTGACTCACGAATTAAGTGGATTTGACGCGCGAATGAAGCGGATTTGACGCACGAATGAAGCGGATTTGACACACGAATGAAGCGGATTTGACACACGAATGAAGCGGATTTGACACACGAATGAAGCGGATTTTGACGCGTGAATGAAGCGGATTTTGACGCGTGAATGAAGCGGATTTTGACGCGTGAATGAAGCGGATTTTGATGTGTGAATGAAGCAGATTTTGACGCAGGAATGAAGCGGATTTTGACGCGCGAATGAAGCGGATTTTGATGCATGAATGAAGCGGATTTTGACGCACGAATGAAGCGGATTTTGATGTGTGAATGAAGCAGATTTTGACGCAGGAATGAAGCGGATTTTGACGCGTGAATGAAGCGGATTTTGATGTGTGAATGAAGCAGATTTTGACGCGTGAATGAAGCGGATTTTGATGTGTGAATGAAGCAGATTTTGACGCAGGAATGAAGCGGATTTTGACGCGCGAATGAAGTGGATTTTGACGCACGAATGAAGCGGATTTTGATGCACGAATGGAGCGGATTTGACTCACGAATTAAGTGGATTTGACGCGCGAATGAAGCGGATTTGACGCACGAATGAAGCGGATTTGACACACGAATGAAGCGGATTTGACACACGAATGAAGCGGATTTGACACATGAATGAAGCGGATATAACACGCGAATGAAGCAGACTTGACGCACGAATGAAGCAGATTTTGACGCGCGAATTAAGCAGATTTGA
Organism: Danio aesculapii; assembly: GCF_903798145.1. Classification (NCBI taxonomy): domain Eukaryota; kingdom Metazoa; phylum Chordata; class Actinopteri; order Cypriniformes; family Danionidae; genus Danio; species Danio aesculapii. Next base: position 1,125,756 of record NC_079447.1, on the reverse strand, counting down.
CTCACGAATAAAGTGGATTTGACGCGCAAATGAAGCGGATTTGACTCACGAATAAAGTGGATTTGACGCGCAAATGAAGCGGATTTGACGCACGAATGAAGTGGATTTTGACGCGTGAATGAAGCGGGTTTGACACGAATGAAGCAGATTTGACTCACGAATAAAGTGGATTTGACGCGCAAATGAAGCGGATTTGATGCACGAATGAAGTGGATTTTGACGCGTGAATGAAGCGGGTTTGACACGAATGAAGCGGATTTTGAAGCGCGAATGAAGCGGATTTGACACACGAATGAAGCGGATTTGACGCACGAATGAAGCGGACTTGATGCACGAATGAAGCGGACTTGATGCACGAATGAAGCAGATTTTGACGCGCGAATTAAGCGGATTTGACTCACGAATAAAGTGGATTTGACGCGCAAATGAAGCGGATTTGACTCACGAATAAAGTGGATTTGACGCGCAAATGAAGCGGATTTGACTCACGAATAAAGTGGATTTGACGCGCAAATGAAGCGGATTTGACGCACGAATGAAGTGGATTTTGACGCGTGAATGAAGCGGGTTTGACACGAATGAAGCGGATTTTGAAGCGCGAATGAAGCGGATTTGACACACGAATGAAGCGGATTTGACGCACGAATGAAGCGGACTTGATGCACGAATGAAGCGGACTTGATGCACGAATGAAGCAGATTTTGACGCGCGAATTAAGCGGATTTGACTCACGAATAAAGTGGATTTGACGCGCAAATGAAGCGGATTTGACTCACGAATAAAGTGGATTTGACGCGCAAATGAAGCGGATTTGACGCACGAATGAAGTGGATTTTGACGCGTGAATGAAGCGGGTTTGACACGAATGAAGCGGATTTGACTCACGAATAAAGTGGATTTGACGCGCAAATGAAGCGGATTTGATGCACGAATGAAGTGGATTTTGACGCGTGAATGAAGCGGGTTTGACACGAATGAAGCGGATTTTGAAGCGCGAATGAAGCGGATTTGACACACGAATGAAGCGGATTTGACGCACGAATGAAGCGGACTTGATGCACGAATGAAGCGGATTTTGACGCACGAATGAAGCGGATTTGACGCACGAATGAAGCGGATTTGACACACGAATGAAGCGGATTTGACACACGAATGAAGCGGACTTGACGCACGAATTAAGCGGATTTGACGCACAAATGAAGCGGATTTGACGCACAAATGAAGCGGATTTGACACACGAATGAAGCGGATTTGACACACGAATGAAGCGGACTTGACGCACGAATTAAGCGGATTTGACGCACAAATGAAGCGGATTTGACGCACAAATGAAGCGGATTTGACGCACAAATGAAGCGGATTTGACGCGCGAATGAAGCGGATTTGATGCACGAATGAAGCGGATTTGACACACGAATGAAGCGGACTTGACGCACGAATGAAGCGGATTTTGACGCACGAATGAAGCGGATTTGACGCGCGAATGAAGCGGATTTGACGTGCGAATGAAGCGGATTTGACACACGAATGAAGCGGATTTGACGCGCGAATGAAGCGGATTTGACGCGCGAATGAAGCGGATTTGACGCGCGAATGAAGCGGATTTTGACGCGCGAATGAAGCGGATTTCGGTAATTGGCTAATTAAGGAATTTACATGTCTGTACAGCGCAGCAATAATGTGACTGAAATAGGAAAACTACTACATTCATTCATTCTTTTTGGCTTTGTCCCTTTATTAATCTGTGGTTGCCACAGCGGAATGAACTGCCAACTTATCCAGCATATGTTTTATGCAGTGGATGCCCTTCCCACGGGGGAACCCAACACGGGGAGAACATGTAAACTCCACACAGAAACACCAACTGACCCAGCTGGGACTCGAACCGGTGACCTTAATACTAGTACAACATCAGTCATCTGCACATCAATAACTGTCTGGTTCAGCTCAGCTACTAAATACGATCTCCAAAGACTACGTCAAAAAGTTCGGACTGCTGAGTGAATCACTGGTACAACCCTTCCTACTCCCCAAGAACTGTACTTATCCAGAGTGAGCAGAAGGGCTGCCAAAATCACTCTGGACCCCTCACACCCAGCACACTGCCTCTTTGAACTTCTACCTTCTGGTCGACGCTACAAAGCACTGCGCACCAGAACAGCCCGACACAGAAACAGTTTCTTCCCTCAGGCAATCCATCTCATGAACACTCGATGATAATAATTGTGGAACCAACATCACTACTGCTATACACTTTATACACATATACACTTATTTAACAACACACTTTACATGCCAATCTGCACATAACAGCTGCACATATAACGTTGTATATAGTAATAAACACGTACATACACTTGTCAATCTGTATATTTGCACTCACTACTTACTTCTATTTTTTTAAATATATTTATTATCTGTTTTTTGTCCTGTCTCTGTAATCCTGTTGCACTGTAGAAGCTCTGTCACCAAAACAAATCCCTTGTATGTGTGAACATACCTGGCAATAAAGCTCTTTCTGATTCTGATGTCTTTATCTGTGTTGACGATGACTAGCACATCTAAAGAGATATTCCATTGCATGGTTATGAACTGTGGTTAATGTGTGTTGCAGTTGTAGCCTGTGTTGGACATGGCAGCGGTTGAACTCCGCTGAAAAAGCGGTTACATCCCACCCGCCCAAGCAAACAAGCGACGTGCAACACTGAGGCAGCCCGGGTTGCCAGGTGTATGCAAAGTACTTGATTTGTGGATCAAATCCAATCCTGCCTCCAATCTTCAATGCTAATTTCAGCCTCACACTGCATAATATCACAACTCACAAGACAACTTTTCACCTCAACGAGAAATCTCATGAGATTTCTTCATACGGGATCTCATCACATCCCTATTAGGCTTGCTTTATTTTGGATAATTGTTGGATGAGGCATGGCATATTTTTCTAAAATTTATTTACTTTTATTTATTTATTTTTTTATATAGTCTTAAAAGTCTTGTAATAACCCCCAAATATCATCAGTGTCAATTAGTGCGTTATAAAGTGTATTAAAGATATTTAAGCTATTAACTACAAAAATATAAAGCAAAAACTTATCAATGTGGATGTCAATGCCACCTGCATTGTTGACAAATCAATCCACAGTCATAGGTATTATTTTAGAGTTGTCATCTTTACAAAATGACAGTAACGGGAAAACCTCAACCCAGCAGTTTAGCCTCTTACAACTGTGAAAGAAATCCCAATGGATCTTTCATTCAAGTGAAGGCTTATGCACAGAGGAGGACATACGAGGAGAAATAGTGGATCAGCTGTCTCGCTTTCTGCTAGATTTGTCACTCAAGTTTGAAAAGAGACTAAAAGGTCAAGAAAGAAGCAGCAAGAAAACTGAAATCCACACGTCAGAAATGCTGAATGAGCCGCAGAGCTGACAGTATAGGTGGGATATGGAGAAACAGTCACGCAGAGCAACATGACAGTCTCCCCACTGCCTCAGAGATAATGTGATTGACGGCCAATCAAGTCTGTAGGTCTGATGGAGCGACTGCTTTACAAAGGCCATCAATGATGATAGCCCACGTCCCACGGGTAGCATTATGGGTATCTGGGTTGACCTTCAGTAGGACAGATCTGCCGTCATCCATGACACTTATCAGCCCTACTGTAACTTAGAGGTTACAGAGAGTTTAGAGTTAATTGCAACATCAGCTTCAAATAGAAATGCCACAGAAATTATTATTATTTTTTTTTTGGTTTTTGGCCAAAAGAGAAAAACTGGCAAAAACATTTGCCAAAAAAAGCAAGAGCAGTGGAAACACACAGTTGAGTAACTTGTGGATTACTGTAGGCTAAAATGAAAATCAAGATTTATTTTGCTTAAAATCAAGATGACGATTCTGTAGATGTGAAATAAAGGTTAATATGAGTAGGCTATTATTATTATTATTATTACTCAAACATACAGTAAAACAACAACAATATCAGGTCTATGTGTAGCTCTACTGTTGGTTAAAATGCTCAAATTTGTATAGACTTGGAATGGTGGACTTGAACAAACTTTAAATGTCCTGGTTGTTAATTCACACTAAAGTGACAAAGAACATTATTAACATTATTACTAAGAACATTATTAGACCATTTTATTCACAAGTAATACGAGACATTTGTCATCATCAGATTCCCTCTTGCATTATATTCAACATTATATAGGCTAGAGTAGTTATACTGACACTGTTCAACATTTATTTTCATGCACAACACTTTGTGTTCACTATGAAAGAAAAAAACAGATCAAATGCTTGTCATAATCATAACTTTAATATGATTGTCTAAATGATGTGTGCACCGGTTTCACTTTCATTGCTGAGTGCACTGCTGTCATGGCTGCTGTCACTTTGAGGAAAAAACATACATGCAAATCAGATTTCCTGCACGGCGCCCAAACGATCGCTCTGTGCAACAAACTGAATGATATTATAACTTTATTAGCTGTTATTCACAGCCTATGCAGGTTCTGTTCACTAAAGTAGACTTCATTGGCAGGCACGCACGTGTACTCTTGGTAGTAAACAAACTGTGTCAGCTGATGTGTGATTTCGCGGCTGCAAATACGTCATTGCATTAAGACAGAAACAACATTTTTGGGTGAATTATACCTTATTATAAATACAGTACGTGACACTTTTAACGGCATTTTAATGGGTCCATGTTGCAGAGCAACGTATATAAAACACGAAGACTTGTGCGGCTTAATTTACGCTTATCTCCTGACCGTGATAATATGATTAGGGATGTCCCGATACAACATTTTAACTTCCAATACGATACCGATATTGCAGCCTTCAGTACTGACCGATACAACTCCGATACAATAATCAGCACAAATTATGAATACTTTTACCTATTTCATTGAGCTGAATGTATGAACGGCTAGATCAAACTGAGAACAAAAGTCAGCAACAGTAAGTACAGAAAAACGACCAATTTATTAACTATTGGTTGCTTACAGGGGCGTTGCTAGACATAAAGCTCTACTGGGGCACCAAAAAATAAATAAATAAATAAATAAATAAAATAAAATAAAATAAATATATATATATATATATATATATATATATATTATTTATTTTTTATTTATTTACTTTTTATATTTATTATAAATAAAAGTATTCTTGTTATTATACAATCATTATTCTAAATAATCTTAAATGTAACTTGAAAACAATGTTTAGATCTAAGATCATTTAAGAAATCTTTTGCATAAATATTAATTTTATTTGAATTAAATTCTATAGACAATTCAATAAAATACAAAAAAAAAAGATGTGTTATTGAATTATCTGTTGTCTTACACTTGACACATGGTGGAGAATTAAGTTTATTAAGTCTTTACCTCCCTGGCTCGTCATCCCTCCTTTTTGCTTCATACAAAAAAAAATCAGGAGGCATGCTTAGTAAGATCACCGCCATATTGTTTAAACTTTAGTTTTGTCGACTTGCTAAACAAAACGGCAGTTTTACAACGCATGAGCGGCGCGTGACAAGTAAGTAGCCTGCTTTTTTGGTGCGCAAGTTAACTACTGGGACTCGCACCGGCAGAAGAGCAGCGCGTGCGAGAGGCGCACACGCGGAGAGGCGCAATTTCTCTGCGCACACGCGGAGATGCATCAGTTTGCTTTTTTATTAAACACGCTGCTTTCACCAGCGGTAGTTCGGTTGCACATAGAGAATAACATCTTTATTTTGGAATTACCACTCTTAATAAATACACTTGCATATGAGGTACATCATATCTCAATGCATTTACTGGGGCACTGGAGATTTTTACTGGGGCACGTGCACCAGTCAATTGGGTCTAGCGACGCCCCTGGTTGCATAAATGTAAACATTTTACATAAGAATATAAAAAAAAGAATTAAAGAATAAAGTGAATTATAGAAGTGAATAAACAAAAATATTTTTAAAAGTGCAAAATACTAATTACTTAAGTTATTTATTTTTTAAGATCAGCGAATGGTAGAAATAGCTGAGAGCAGGAACATAAGAAAAACAATATTGTTAACTGACCAACTGCTGAAGATTAAGTGTCCGAAGTTTCAATTTCACACACAGATTCACACACAGATTTGATCCAGTTTCGAGCTGAAGAATATCTGTCACACTGAGCACCAGAAATAAGTTATTGTTATAAGTTATTGTTAAATGAATAAAAATGTGCAGTGTGGTTAGTGCAAACATTCACATGACCAGAGCAGTTTAATCTGTATTTGTATCATAAGAAGATTATGGCTGTATCAATGTTCCCAAACCTTATTAATTTTATAATAATATATTTTGCACATATTATTTTAACATAAATATACTTGCCCCCCGTTAGATTGAAACGCACCTTTTCTCCACAGTACATACAATAATGTCACTTTTAAGAATCATTTTATCAAAATTCATTTTATTTGCATAATATATTGCACAGATTCCACCCTACTTCCCACATGGGAAAAGTCCGACAATGTAAAGAAAGACAGAACTGCAAACTCATGTGCAAAGCGGACACTGTTTAGCGAAAGCAGAATCCGGGACATGTTAGGCGATTTAGAAATCCTGGCTGAATGCATTTAAGTCTCAAATAGAGGACATGTCCAGGAAAAGAGGATGTATCGTCACCCTAAATAATGAGCTGGATCAGTTTATTTAGAAAAAGGCTTTTCTTCTTTTTTTCTTTTCTTGACTGAATTGTAAACGTTTTCTCTGAGGCTTGCATGATGTGCGATTCGCCGCCATTCTGTGCCTTACGTTGCTTAGCAGCGTATACAAAATGTAAAGATCGCTTGACGTCAAGTAAATAAACCAGTAGAGATGTGCCGTTGTTGAGCGTCAGCATGTGCTACCGTCACAATAGCTTTCTATCGTAATACACCATAACATAGTGTGAAGAGCATGTTAAATCTTCAAGGGACTTTGCTAGCAAGCTGTGTTGTGATCACGTGGGCTTTGCACGTGCTGGCTCTGGATAGAATGGCTGTAATGCAGTTTAGAGCAGATCGGACTGCTTATATCGGAGATTTTTAACGCAGTCCGATATAGTTTTTTGGACTGATACCAATATCACATCGGGACATCCTTATATAATTGGCTGAATCGTACAAAAGCAGAATTATGATTGTGTGTACAGTCGAATAGAGATCGCGATCTTTTTCGATTAATCATGGAGCCTATTGTGGATATAATTTGTGGATAATCTACTTGTTATCTATACATATACTGCACATGCTCATTGCAAAAAAAAGCAAAGATCACGCAAATACCTCACCGACAGGACATTTCTATGTAGTATACTTGTTCGTGCTGCTTTCAATAGCATTACTGTGTTGTCATGGCAACACTGGTAAAATCAGGCCTCTCGGCTTGTTTACGGTCAACAAAACATTATTGTCAATAAAATGTTGTATAATTAAGAGTTCAATTTAAAACTGTTTATAAACTAATTTTATATTTAATAAAATGAAATATATATTTATATTGGTTAAACATTTTAAAATAGGTGACATGGTGGCCTCACAGTAAGGTCGCTGATTTGAGTCCCGGCTGGGTCAGTTGGCGTTTCTGTTTGGAGTTTGCATGTTCTCCCTGTGTTGGCGTCCAAACACATGCGCTATAGAGGAATTGACGAACTAAATTGTGCGTATGGGTGTTTCCCAGTACTTGGTTGCAGCTTGAGAGTATCTGCTGTGTAAAACATATGCTGGATAAGTTGGCGTTTTTTTATGCTGTGTCGATCCTTGGTAAATATGGGACTAAGCCAAAAGAAAATGAATGTTTTTTATAATCGTTAGAGGCCAAAATCTAAACCTAAATTGAATTTTGATTACAATGCAAAAGTCCAAATGGACCAATGAGACTTTCGCAAAACCTAAGCCAAGTTTCCTGATATTATGGTCCATAACTTACCCCCAAACTCTCAGCGATCATGTATTTGCCTTCTTATTGGCCATAGGTCATTGCCAATGGGTTGTTGTTGTTGTTTTTCAGTCATTTTTCAGACATTTTTGAATAGCTGACAGGTCCAGATATTTAGCATGCTAAATATTCCATGAGCATCAGCAACACATCTGCAATTTCTCTTAAGGCGTCTTTGATGATTCACATGCATGAACTGGCACTGATTTCAGGCATGTTGACAATTTAACAAAACACGTTGGCAAGCAAATATCAGGGGAAAAAACCATGAGCATTAGTCCTCACATACCATGCCAACATGCTAAACACACATGTGTGTGCATGACCTACATCTTCACAATGTCTTGCTTTTACTCAATATAACAATCACTTTGAACCTAATTTTTGCATTTACAGGTCTTGAAAATTCCTTATGTAAATGAATGACTGATAATATTTAAATGTTATTCATGACACATTTCTGCTGTACTTTCATTCACATGCTATTCATAAACTGACTGTAATAAGCTTGAAAATAGTATTAGCGCATCTCAAATCACACTGTTGAAATGAGTACTCCAAAGCTACATAGGTGGACTATTATGTTCGGTACAAACACAAAATGAAGATTCATGATGCTGATGATACACTAGATCTGCACGATTAATCGAAAAAAGAATGCAATTTCGATTCGACCCCCTAGACGATCCTTATCGAGCATTTCTTTAATTCTGTCAATCATATTTTCAAGTTCAGGAGAGAAGCAAAGGCCCCCGCATTTCCAAATGGTGCTAAAAGACTCACATATTGTATTTATAAGGTATAATTCAGGGTCAATGACGTGACGTTAATTTTTTTGTGTTCATGTCATTTAAATTAATTCAAGAAGGTTACGGTTTCAAAATAAATAGGCAAATTACTTGCATACAATCTCTATTTTGAGGACCAAGTCTAATTGTTTTGGTTTTAATCCATTTTAAGATCTTTTTTAGGGGATTGTTGCAAGAATGTCAATGTGGTGTAACCAAAAAAAATTATACCAAATATTTTATTTTGTTTAAAAAAAAGTTAAAGTCTCCATGAAACATTGCATCAGCTAGTTTGGCATAATTTTAAATTAGACATATTTAACAGTAAATAAAGGTAAACATAGCACAATTGTTCTAAATATTATAATTAATTTGGAGAATTAATTATAATTAATTTGGAGAATGTCAAGATAGTGTAACCACCATTTGATGAGCCATTCTGTTAATATTGTGCACAACACCATGAGACAGGACATTGCATCACACACTCTTGATAAGAGAAATTGCTGCATGCACAGGTTAGTAACTCTCTTTAAAATGTGAGATAGTGTGACTTTTTAGGGTATGGTCAGCTATTCTTACATATGCATGTCAAATGGTAAGACCCCAGAAATGCACAGCTAATTGATCATTATTATAAAAATAAGTATCATCTTTAAAAATAACATTTGAAATATTCCCACCAAGCCCATGTGCTTACATAGATGTTGATGATAATGCCTGTCAAAATTGATTTTAAGTTGAAATGTCAAGCGGTGTAACTGGTTACACCATTTGACTTATGGCACGTCTTTCTGTTGGGGGCCAATTTAGTCAAATATCATTAGTTCATGATGCTGATTAAAAATGCAGTACAAATTAAAATACTATTTGAAACTATTTGTGTTCATAGTGTTGGATTATTTATTTATTTTGGTTTGAGAAAATTGTACTTAATCCCCAACCCTACTGTTTAAGCTCTTTAAAACTAGGATAAAGTAATTATACTGCACAACATAAAAGTTTTTTTAAAATGTTAATCCATGTTTCTATTTACACAACATACACACTTTCTCAAATAGCACACACATTCATACATTACGGCCAATTTAGGTTCTCCAATTCACCTTTGTCTTTGGACTGGGGGAAACTGAAGCTCCTAGTCAACTCCACACAGTAAGCCCTCCTGGTCCATCTGGGACTCAAACCAGCAACCTTCTTGCTGTGAGACAACTGTCCTAACCACATAAGCCAATATTTTTTTTCTTCTTGAGAAAGTCTTATTTCTTTTAGTTTGGATAAAATAAAAGCAGTTTTTAAAATGATTAAACAGTTTAAGGTCAATATTATTAGCCTTCTTAAATATTTTTTTCAATTGTCTACAGAACAAACCAGTTATTCAATGACTTGCCTAATAAATTTTACTTGCCTAATGAACCCAATAAAATTTTTAAATGTCACTTTAAGCTGAATACTAGCATCTTACAAATTATCTAGTTAAATATTATATGCTGTCATCATGGCAAAGACTACAGAAGAAATCAGTTGTTAGCATTTAGTAATTTAAACTGTTATGTTTAGAAATGTGTTGAAAATAATCTTCTCTCTATTAAACAAAACTTGGGAATTTTTTTTTTAAATAAAAAATTAACATGGGATAGGTAACAATTCTGACCAGTCTCTATTGATTGAGCGCACAGCCTTAAGCTTTAGAGGTTTTCATACTTAATGCGCTCGCTGTTCTTGTACTATTATTATTAAAAACTGGAGGTCACTCGGAGGAATTTTAATGATGAAAAGTTGTGAAGTCAGAAGTTACTAAACAAATTAATCTATCTATTGTTGAAATCAGAGTTATTAAACCCCCTTTGAGTTTTTTGCTCTATTAAACCGAAATCGGGGGAAAAAATTAACAGTAGAGCTAATAATTCAGGGGGTTTAATAATTCTGACTTCAACTGTGTAAAATAAATAGGTTGCGGATAAGTTAGGAGGACACTCATGAAAATGTTTTCCATGCTTTGTTGTCGGTCGGTTGTGTGTGTTTGCAAAAATTGGCCTTTAATCCTAGCACTAAGACAACAGCGAGAGAGCAGCAGTTTTTACATACTAGTGTTTTACGTACAGTGTTTGGCAAATTGCTCCTAAATAGCTTAAAAGTAAAACAGTGGATTTTTTTGTAATATTATCTACTTATTTTTCTTTTTCTTTTATATATATATATATATATATATATACACACACACACACACACACACACACACACACACACACACACACACACACACACACACAGTTAAAGTCAGAATTATTAGCGGCCCTTTTTATTTTTTCCCCAATTTCTGTTTATCGGAAAGAAGTTTTTTTTTCAGCACATTTCTAAACATAATAGTTTTAATAACTCATCTCTAATAACTGATTTATTTTAAGTTTGCCATGATGACAGCACATAAAATTTTACTAAATATTCTTCAGGATACTAGTATTCAGCTTAAAGTGACATTTAAAGGCTTAACTAGGTTAATTAGGGTAAAGTTAGGGTAATTAGGCAAGTCATTGTATAACAGTGGTTTCTTTTGCAGACAATCAAAAATATATATTGCTTAAAGGGGCTAATAATAATGATCTTAAAATGGGTTTCAAAATATTTAAACCTGCTTTTATTCTAGCTGAAATAAAACAAATAAGCCTTTCTCCAGAAGAAAAAAAATATATATATGCTTTACCATTGACTAAAGCATTAACATATGACAACCAAACCTCTCAAACGATTCAATAAATGAGTTTAATTCACTGCCTCTCAATGTGTAGACAGAATATGTACATTACATAACCTCATACAACAACAGTGCTTTGCTACTTTCCTGTTGAAAATGGAGAATAAACTTACACCTAGATCCAGTTTCCCTAACAACCACACTTGGTTATCCATTAGCATCATTTCCAAAGGTTGGCCATAGGGTTGGGCGATGTCGACCAATTTGGCATCATATGACGTCTAATGTGAAACATTGTAATGGACGATGGCATCGTTGTCATATAGGCAGCAGAGAATTAATTATTTATAAATAACTAATTAATTCATAACAAATTAATTATTTCTACCGTTTCAACTACCTGACCAGCGTTGTCTTTGTTTTAACCTTAACCAAATCATAAATAAATAAAAATAAGTTACACACAAATTACCACCTGTCAATCACTCTTCCCATGGACTCTGGCATGAATAGGCAGAATGAACTTATAATGTCATTATAATGGCGTCGACAAACTTGATTGTTAAAAAGGTGCACAACCAACAGGAACCAAACAACAGTATCTGAGGTTTTCGCTAAAATTACTAAGTACAAGCGTGAAAGCGAAAGACTGAAGCACTGACTCTGTGACACGTTACCTGATAGATTCAAGAGACCGAAGAGTCAAGATTAGATAGAGACGCAATCCAGCGGTAAACTGTCTGATGTTCACTGCTCTTTGTACTTAAGACTGCATGGAGCTCAGACGTGAGCATATGCTAGAGCGACAGAGTGTGTGTCTGTGGTCATGTGATGTGCGTTTTCAGCGGTAGTGTGGGCAGTTCAGAAATGTTAGATGACACGCCAGTGTGGACGTAGATCGTTTTCGTTCTTAAATGCCATTTTAAAACTAAGACATATTAGTGTAAATGGGGCCTAAGTGTGTATTTTTCGCAAACGGGTTGCTGCTGAGACGGAGGCAGAGAGGAGAATGCTGGCTCAGCATCGTGTTGTCCATTGGCCATCAGCGATGGACGATGACATCGTCTATCGACCCAACCCTAGTCGGCCGGCAACATTGCTTTAAAAGTTGCCCAGTGTAAGCACACTCAGGACTACATTTGAAAAAATAAAATATAAATAAATAATAAGAAAATATAATAAGCTATCCCATGATAACTCAATAGCCATTTTGTTCTCCTTTATATATCAGATGTTCAGTGTCTGTTGTGGTTTCTGTCAATATATATGTGCATCTTGTTATCTCTATTCCCATGTCGCATTTGTTCCCATTTCTTACTTTTGGACTGTACTCTTGTTCCTGCATTTGGATTATCTATATTCATGACTTTTCTAATAAGCTATGCTCGCATTTGGATGCTTGCCTCTTCTTGTCTCTGCACCAGTGGACAATTTAAATTTTTATAGTTTTAAATTATAGATTTACATTTTTAGTTTTCATTATTTTAGCACTTCAAATTTTCATGAAAATACTGTAAGCCTCGGGTCGACACCTAGATAAAGTCAATTATGAGCAGTTCTTCCTTAACATAGCTGTAATGCTGTACAATGAGTAGTTGACATTGCAAACCCAACAAGACAAAAATGCATATAGATACTAATGCGTATTTCTCATACGCATTTGTACGGAGCACCTTATAACTTGCATATTTATAACAAATCTGCACATACATTTCATCATCCAGAGCTCTTTTAGCTAACTGCATCTCCGTTTGATGTTTATCATATTTTCTCATGTTTAATTTGTGTTGTCACTTTATGTACACTAGAAGCTTCAATAGCCAAACCCGATTCTGATGCCTTTTCTATCTAAACATCATTTGATGATATCTACCTCAACTCTACCTCCTCAAAACTAGCAAATTCTGGGTCCAATGTGAGAATTGAGTAATTTATAGAGTGCCTGATCAACTTCTACATCCTCACACAGATAATCTCCCAGAATGTGACACTCTGAAAATCCTGAATCTGGAATTGTGATGATAAGGTGAGACGATGTTTCCCACAACTCCCTCCTAAAAAGTCATTTATGCTAATCCTGCTCATTCTGACTCCTACATTCGCTCTGCATGTCACGCTTGATTCCAGAGCTGCTGTGGGACTCACTTCTGCATATTCAGCCATATGACTGGGACACAGTCTGCAGTGCTGTAGTACATCCATTGTGTCAAATTGCATACTACAAAACATGTGATTTAGTACATTGGGAGATCATGTGCTCATTGTCATTTTAATAATAAAAAACATGTGCACAATTCAATGGAAACCTCGTGCTACTGTAGATACAGATAAACTAAAATCAAATTTGAATGCACTAAATACATTACAATACACAATATGCACTAAAATATTCCAATGAAAAAACAACACATCAAATTATTCATATTGCATTCATATTCATGGTTCTGTATTGCTGCTCTCTAGTGATTTGAAGTGCTTTCATCGTCCTTATTTGTAAATCACTTTGGATAAATGCGTCTGTTAAATTAATAAATGCAAATGTAAAATACATAATGAACCAATCAAGTGATTTTTACCTTGACTATAATGAAAAAAGCATAAACATAAGCCAGCCAAACATCTCAAACGCCTTAATAAAAGAGTTTAATTCACTGCTTCTCAGTGTGTACTGCATATGTACATTACATAACCTCATACAACAACACATGCACAGATTCACCACATTTATGAAGTCTGAATAGGATAATTGAATAAAAACCGCGCTTTATACGGACGAATCCATTAAGTAAATCAAACATTTCACTAAAAAACATTTCTCTACCGCTCCAATCTGATCCTTTTACGTTTAAAATAAGTTGGGAACACAAAATTAGTTCATTCTAATGGAAAAACGTACTATTATTGGGAACCGAGTAACCGCGTCACAACCCAGTTTTACCTCAGAAATCCAGTTAGATCTTCTCAAACGCTTCTTACCTGTGGCGCCGTGGATAAACGGGCATTTCTCAGAAATATCAGGACGAGTTGAGCACACGAGTCCACGGAAACATCGATCTTCTCTTAACATCCGAATAAAAGTGGTTAAAAGCAGCGTTTTTCTCCGGTTTATGGAGCAAAGCGTCCGCGAAGCTGCTCGACACCAAATGAACCCCACGCGGAGCGCGCGCACTGACTGGGAATGATTTGCGCGCCAAACGCGCGCGCTTTCCGGTTTCTATATATTCGGTTAACCGGAGATCCGCGCTTCAGATCGACGACCATGTTTGCTATCTGTCGGTGATCCGTTTCAAGTTAATCGGTGGTCTGTTAACGCCATAATGACAGGTAACCGTAGTAAAAATCTACTCTCTGACTTTATTCTAATCCGTTGGGATTTCTAGTCTCTCCTGAATGTTTTCATCATCTGAATGAGCTCAAAAGCCATCGAGGTTGACAGGAATTAAACTAGATCATTAGTTTAGACGTTAGTTTAATCAAACTATTACGTATGTATTCCTGTAGCATAAACAGTAGATCATATTGTTAGCAACACGAGTCTTGGGTCCCATTCCTAGCATCACAAAAACTAGCAATGGTTTATTATTGTTGAAGATTGTTTGTCTGTTTGTTTTTTACCTTATTGTATAATCAAGATAATCATTTTTAAATACAGCAACCCCCTGGTCTATTTGTGGTTACCATAGTTTAACTACACTTACATTTTGATCTCGTTTTATTTCATTTGTTGTACAACCATGGTGCATTTTCATAATGGCTGGCAATGAGTGAATATTATTCTAGTCTCACCTGAATGTTTTCATCATCTGAATGAGTTCAAAAGCCATCGAGGTTGACAGGAATTAAATTTGATAATTAGTTTAGTCGTTAGTTTAATCAAACTATTATTTATGTATTCCTGTAGCATAAACAGTAGATCATATTGTTAGTATTCCTAGCATCACAAAAACTAGCAATGATTTATTATTGTTGAAGATTGTTTGTTTGTCTGTTTGTTTGTTTTTTACCTTATTGTATAATCAAGATAATCATTTTTAAATAGAGCAAACCCCTGGTCTATTTGTGATTACCATAGTTTAACTACACTTATACTTTGTACTCGTTTTATTTTATTTGTTGTAAAACCATGGTGCATTTTCATAATGGCTGGCAATGAGTGAATATTATTCTAGTCTCACCTGAATGTTTTACCATCTGAGTGTCTTCAAAACCTGTCAAGGTTTACAGGAATTAAACTAGATCATTAGTTTAGCTGTCATAATTAGTTTTTAGCTTCATCTAGACATGTCTTTTTTTAATCAAACTATTACTTATGTATTCCTCCAGCATAAACAGTGGATCATATTGTTAGCAACACTGAAGTCTTGGGTGAGTCCTATTCCTAGCATTACAAAAACTAGCAATGGTTTTATTATTGTAAAAGTGTACCAGTTTTGGGCAGCACGGTGGCGCAGTGGGTAGCACAATTGCCTCACAGCAAGAAGGTCGCTGGTTCAAACCTCTGCTGGGTCAGTTAGTATTCTGTGTGGAGTTTGCATGTTCTCCCCGTGTTGGCGTGGGTTTCCTCTGGGTGCTCCGGTTTCCCCCACAGTAAAAAAAAACCATGCGGTACAGGTGAATTGGGTAAGCTAAATTGTCCGTAGTGTATGTGTGTGATTGAGTGTGTATGGGTGTTTCCCAGAGATGGGTTGCAGCTGTAAATAAAGGGACTAAGCCGAAAAGAAAATTAATGAATGTACCTGGTTGTTTGTTTGTTTCACTATTTTTGTAATTAAAATAATTTCATCCCTAAGTGAAGCAAACCCATGGTCTATTTGATTACATGCTTTAACTACACTTATATTTGTGTTCTTGTTTTAGTTTATTTGTTGTAAACCATAGTGCATTTTCATAAGGGCTGAACATTTATTGATTTATAGTCTCTCCTAAATGTTTTCATCATCTGAACGAGTTTAAAACCCATCAAGCTTGACAGGAATTAAACTAGATCATTAGTTTGTACATTTTTTGTTTGTTTTGCTTCATTCAGCTAGACATGTTGCCTTTTTTATTTTAAACCAAATTTAATGTTAATTTCTCTGTATTCCTGTACCATAAACACTGAAGTCTTAGGTCCTATTTCTAGCATCACAAAAAATTATTTCATTGTTGTAAAACATTCTTTTAATGTTTTGCCTTATTGCTCACAATTTGTACAGTATAACCAAAATAGTAGCACCCATAAACTATCAATAGTGAAGCAAAACCATGGTCTGTTTTTGAGTACCATAGTTTAACTGCAAAAACATGTTTTAGTTCTTGTTTTGTTTTATTTGTTGTAAAATAACAGTTTATTTTTACAAGGACTGACAATGAATGAACTGTAAAATGTATAAATGATAGTCAGTTTATAGTCCTATACACTGTAAAAAAAAATGACCTAAATTCACAGTAAATTACGGGCTAATAATTGTATTACTTTCATAGTAAAATACTATTTTCACATTAATTTACTGTGATTTTGTTACATTAAACTACTGTAAAATTACAGCTGTATAGTGTAACTTCAAAGTAGACAGTAAAGTTGATTACTGTGATTTCACAGTATTATCTTGTAGAATTAACTATATTTTACTGTGAAGCAGGCTTTCCTCGGCTAGTCATTCTGACATTTATCCTGACTTATAGAAATCATTTTGGTTTGGTTTTATGAATCAATTGCTTTTGTTCCAGTTTATTTTGTTTTTGGCTAAGCACAAAATTATGTTCATTAAAAATTATTTCATATTTCCATGTTAACCTTATAAAATTAAATAAAGATGCAGTGCACTCAAAATTGACTAAAATTTACTATGACATTTATGTCGTTTTTAAAACAGGATGATTTTCTTTCAAGTTATTTTTGAAGATGGAACCAAATTATTGTTTGGGGCTGCAATAACTTTCTGTTATTTCTAAATATCGAAAAAATGCCAATACTAGCATAAAAGTTAATTTGTATTAATGTCTATGTTGAATGAAATAAAAAGAGTTTGAATTCCTATAGCTAACATGCAAAAGATATATCCCTTTATCACAGTAATTTTCTGTAAGCATGCATTTTTGATTAATTTCACAATAAATTTCTGAATACAACACATTACTTTGAATATTTACTGTTAAATCCTGTAAAGTGATACTAATGTAATTTACTGTGGAAAATTACAGTAACATGTTGTAAAAATCTGGAGTTTCCTTACAGTGTAGGATAAAAGTATCTGCCTAATACGTAAATGTGATGTTTTTAAGCATTATCTATTGTATTTGTTGTTGTGTGAACAGAATAATAATGTTCTTCAATTTTGTTTGTGCAATTTTTATGTAAACAGTTTAGTCTCTTAATTCCAAGAATATTGTGAGATAAATTGGCAACTACAAAAGGAGGAAAACAAATCTGAAGTGTGAGATGAAAGTTGCAATTGCATTTTAACTTTGTTGTTTATCTTAAAGTGCGGCACGGTGATGAACTAAATTGGTCGTAGTGTATGAGTGCGTGCCATAATGAGTGTGCATGAGTGTTTCCCAGTACTGGGTTGCAGCTGGAAGGGCATCCACTGCATAAAACATATGCTGGGATAGTTGAGGTTCATTCTGCTCTGGCGACCATTGATAAATAAGGGACTAAGCCAAAGGAAAATGAATGAATGAATGAATGAGTGTTTATCAGAAACAAGCTTACAGTACACACTTGGACTCTTTGATACTTAAATATATATTTTCCAATTTACTTTAATGCAAGTCAAGCAAGTGAACAGTATAGACATACAGTATTTCAGTGGATTAGTATGCTCTCTCTCTCTCTTTCTCCCACACATACGCCCACACATCGTTAATCACACTCTAACCCTAATTAATTAAACGAGATTCAGCAGAAATTGAAACTTGTTCTCATTTCCATTCATCCACATTTCCTTTGCGATGTCTGATTACGTCTTCATATTGTCCATAAGCCTTCAAGCGTGTTTAATTGAAGCTGTTCTGGCATTAAATGCAGATAAATTATGGTGTATTGTCACCACTGCTGCCTTGAGAATGAAGTGTTTGTTGGTGTTTTGTTGTTTCTCAAGGTTAATCAAGTGACAATGATTCTGGCGTTTTGTATGTTTAACACTTAAAATAAGCAGTGGGAATTACAGAAAGGATCATTTGAACAAAAGCAATAAATAGATGAGCAAAAAAATGCATTGGAATTCATTTCGTCCTCTTACACACATTCAGGCAGATAATCCTTTACAAAGCGGGAGTTGTGCATGCTGTTTGTATTTCTAACACACATTTTCGTCACACAATTATAGTATTTCCATCATGTAATATAAAATAGAAAAGGTAATTGCAATGTTTTCACTCACAGATGTGATTTTTTTTGCTTGGGAATTAAAGAGCCCTTGTTATGGGTTTTTAAAAATGAGCTTCATTCAGTGTGTATCACAGCTCTAAGTGAATGAACACATCCAGCTGAGGTTTAAATCTGAAAGTGTGACGTGTTGAAAACTATTGATTCTTTAGCGGAATAGTCGACTCAGAGTCGAATAAATGAATCGAGTTGGGTTCGGATCTTTTGTTTGATCACATCAACGTCGATACGGTACATCACCAAATATGTAGTGCCAGATCCGGTAAAACGTGAAGACGCTTTCCCTCCACACACTAGCGGAGGCGTGGGGGATCACGGGACTAATTATGAATGAGTCACTGACACATGGAGATTCGGCTGCGGGGAATAAAGGGTTAAAGCTCATTTTCACAACAACAACGCAGTATAGCCAACTGTGTGCTGTGTTTGCTGCGGTCATTTCTCTGGTAATTGATCAATAACCTACACTGCAATGCAGGAATTGCCGGCCGTTTGCTATTGAAGGAGCATCAGAGACTATGGGACTCTGTCAGACTTTGACAGGGACTTTGTCAGTAACTGGTACAGTTCATATGGACCAGTTTCTTCTTCCTCCAGATCATCACGTAAGTGTGATTAAAATTGTTGCCTCGTTTTGTGTAGTTTGTAAAATATGTGTTAAATTGTGTGTTATAAGTTGTAATTGCCCCGTGTGGCTTGTTATCACGTATCTATTATAGATCAGTGCTAGTACTGTATATCTCAGGTTAAACCTTCATGGAGCTGTTCACATATTGCGTCCAAAACCACGTTGAAAACTTGACACATGCTTCTTCCTAACACGTTTCTGAACTTGTAATATTTGCCTTTGCTATGGCCACCATCAGCTGTTCCTCACAAGCATAGAAACAAGTGTTTCTATGACGTGTTGCTATTTTCAGACCATAATTTTCCAGTTTTCCGCCACGTTGTTTAAATAGCAAATCCATTTGCACCACTTTGTGGACTCATGGGTGTTTCGGGCTAGATAAGAGGCGTGTTAAGGTGTATTGTTGGCGCGTTGCTATTTTGAGGAACTAAAATAGACTGCACAATAGACCAGCTATAAAAGCAGGTCTAAAGTCCAGCGCAGAGCGCGTTACTTGTGTGCCTCACTTAAACTTTGGTTAATACACACAGGATGAACAGCAACACACAAATATCTTTACAGATGAAAAAGAATTAAAGGATTAAAATATTACAAAAATGATTATTTCTACATTAATATACTGTAAACACCACTGCCTCCATGCCTTCTTCATCTCGGGAGGCTTTTTCAGTGACAATTTGCTTTTGTTCAATGTTATTATTAGTAGTTGTATTGTTTATTATATGCATTTTTTATGTATTCACAAAAGCCTGGAATGAGATCCCACAACATCTAAAAACAATAAAAAAAAAACATTCTCATCATCTGATGGTCAACTATCACTGTAGCACTGAGATAGGAGCCTGCTTTTCTCTATTTTATAAGTTTGGTGATTGTTTGTACTGTGTTGATGGATGAGATGTCTGTCTGTTTTTATGTTCTGTAGAGCAGGAACCTGCTGAAAAACAACTTTCATGCTGAGTCAGGCCCGATTTAATTTTTTTTTTTTAATTATTATTTTTTTTTTTATCTTTTCCTGTTTATTTATATTTGTTTTAATAAAGACAGGTTTAGATTTGGCCACCTATGAGGCATAGGATATGTGTTTGGATATAACTCAGTTGTTTGAGCACATATCGTTATGATTCTTCATCTATTCCTTTGCTGGAAATTAGAACTGAATTTAGAAAGTTTTGAAACAAATCTTTGCGCTTAACAAACTAAATTAATTATGTCGGCTAATGGATATCTGTGGGTACAACATGTTTCTTTACTCACGAAAGAGTGACTTTAAACACACCTGTAACTAGGGCCAGATGGAATCTGCTGACATTTTTTTGCTATTTTTGCGCAGAATTTTGTTAAAAATCTGCGAATTTATGCGGAATGATTTTGGGAGTCTCATAACTTAAACCTCAACATATGAACTAAAAAGTAATACCTTTTAAACTTGTATTTAATGTTTACAATGCAAATCCAATTAGATCCACTTTATTTGGTAAACAATGCAAGTCTCTCATATAATATATCTACTAAAAGACAGAAAATATTACTGTACACACTGTATTGTGAATAAATTATATTAACATTTTTATATTAGTCAGTATTATTACTGAAATTAATTTAAAAACTGAATAAATATAAATTTACACAAGTAAACTATGAATTACACTGTTCCTATTTACTATTTACTATGACCTTTTATGTGAAGCTGCTTTGACACAATCTACATTGTATAAACGCTATACAAATAAAGGTGAATTGAATTGAATTTAATTAAATAAACAGAATTAATGATGGGCTAAAAATCTGCTGAAATCTGTGGAAAATTTGCAGAATTCTGCACGCGCAGATTCCGTGTGTGTCATGATCACCAGTGACCCTTCCTGACAGCTCACTGGTGAACTACAAATGTCATGTTTAGGAACTACAAATCCTATCAGGCCATGTTAAACACCAGCTGTTCATCACACACACAGCTGATGTCTGATCATTCAGACTATTTATACACCACACATACAGCAGTTTAGTACAGAGTCTTTGATGTTGATGTACGTACCTTGCATGTCCTAGCATCTTGTTGCTTTGCCTGTTTTTTGACTTTAGCCTTGTTTATTGTTTGATCCTGTTTGCCACTTATTTTTGACCTTATGCCAGTTTTTTGACTACGTTTTTGGATTGCCCTTTTTGTACCAGCCACTTCTGTTTGTCCCTGTTTTGCTTAAATATAATCTTATTTTACCTGCACTTGGATCCTCGTCTCTGTTGTTCCTTGCTTTGATCTCCACTTGTGACAGTGTGGGCCTACCTATAACTCATTAAGAGAATAAGCTCAACCCTGTTAGACCATGCGCCAGGGCACAAAGCGCATTTTTCCATCCTTAATAGCAAACGTGGAATCTGACACGCCCTTAATGCTTTTGCACCCTTCGCTCAGACTTTGCGTCTAGATCGTTAAAATAGAGCCCTCTGTGTGCTACTTCATAGCCGTGGTGGGCGTTTCTCTCCGTCTCGCACTGAACGCAGTCGACCTATCACAACAGACTGTGTCTTCAGACCAATTAGCTCAGATTAGCTTCACGCTAAGGAGGGGTTTGGGAACAAATGAATCACTGAGGGAATCATATGAGAGTCACTGGGATAATTAGGTAAAAATAAATGCACATAAGACAATGAAAGTGTTTTTAACCTTGCATGCATATCAGCATGTTGTTGGAGACCCCCAAGACCAAAATATGACCTTTTTTAATGCATAATAAGGGGTCTTAAAGATACTGCCTCTTTATTATTACTTATAAAGCACAAATTCTGCATGATCTTATTCTACATCCGTATAATCATAAAACTACGACCTTAATAACTGTTATGAGGAGCAAATTAGGAGATTGTTAAAGCAAAAGGTCATAGTTAATGGTTTATTAATTCATTAAAGCTTAAAATACAGTGTGACCATAAACAGAAAAAAACTATTAACATGCTTGAGCAAACATGAACAACATCATTTACTTTTCGACTTAGTCCCTTTATTAATCAGGGGTCGCCACAGCAGAATGAACCGCCAACTTATCCAGCATATATTTTACGCAGCAGATTCCCTTCCAGCTGCAACCCATCACTGGGAAACATCCATACAATCTCATATGGGAGTCGTTGGGATAATTAGGTTAAACTAAATGCATATTATAGGACAATGAAAGTGTTTTTGACCTTGCATAAAGATCAGCCTGTTGTTGGAGACCCCCAAAACCAAAATATGACCTTTTTATAATGCATAATAGAGGCTCTTTAAGAAATTGTCTCATTTCAAACAACGATATACATCGATATAAGCTTTTTAGAAATAATTGCATGGATTTTAAAATATAAATATGAGTTGAATTAAAAAATATATGTGAACTGTTAGATTTAAATCAGATGAAAGAAAAAAACTGAGGAAATGTAGATAAATTGTGAGATATAAACTATAGCAATTGTGAGAAAAGGTATAAATTGTAAAATACCGGCTGTAGCAATAGTGGGAAAAAAGTATAAATTGTTAGATGTAGACTAGCAATTGCACAGCACGGTGGCTCAGTGGAGTCGCACTGTGGCCTCACAGCAAGAATGTTGCTGGTTCAAGTCAAATCAAATCACTTTTTTATTGTCACATCATCAGCAACATGTGTACTATGATGAGTGAAAAGCTTAGGTGCTGGCTCCAGACAGTGCAAAACACAACAACATAATCCCAAAAAAGAAGACACAGTTGGTAATGTTGACAGTAATGCGTATAAGACAATAATAGGTGTACACAGTTTAACTGTTGGTGGTAAATTATTGTAGGCAATATTGCTTTAAGTATGGATTGATTAAAGTGCAGTGCATGCTACATCTTGATGGTATGCAGTGAGGTGTATGGAAGAGAGTCCCAGCTGGGTCAGTTGGTGTTTCTGTGTGGAGTTTGCATGTTCTCCCCGTGTTTTTGTGGGTGCTCCGGTTTCCCCCATAGTCTAAACACATGTGCTATAGGAGAATTGATTAACTAAATTGGCCGTAGTGTATGAGTGTATGTGAATGAGTGTGTATGGGTGTTTCCCAAAAAACTGGGTTGCGGCTGGAAGGACATCCAATGTGTAAAACTAGTTGGTTTGATAGATTAAAAGGACTAAGCCGAAAATATGAACATATGAAGTGTATTGGTGTTTACCAGTACTGGGTTGCAGTTGAAAGGGCATCCAAATGCTGCTTAAAGTATATACTGGAATAGTTGGAGGTTCATTCCACTGTGGCGACTTCTGAAATAGAGACTAAGCCGAAGGAAAATGAATGAATGTAAATATTGCATGGTTTACTGCAGTTTATTCGACCTTTTTACTTCATTTGTATACTCTTAATGTTGTGCAGTTTATTCCGTGTGGTATCGAATATCGATATTTCTTCAAGGTATTGTATTAAAGTTGGGAATTCCAGTCTGGTGACTACACTACAGTGCAGGATTTAATGCATTTTTCAGCCTTGTTTCACACGCTGGTTGAAAATGAAGATTTCTTTGTCACAGATAAAGACATCACATGCGATCCAGTCCCACGCACTAATCCGGCCTGTATCCCCCCCACTCGTCCTTTTATCCCCAGGCACAAGGCATCCCTATGCATTAAACATCAAAGACACTTGAGATCTTCGCTCAGATGCTGCTAAGGGGAAATTTGGGGGGAGAAAAGCAGAAAATGAAGCATCTAACCTCTATCTGCCATCTGCCTCTGTTTTATGAATTCCACATCATAACAGCAGCAGCAGCAGTGATCTGAAAACATGATCGTGTCTAAATACAGCACAACTTACAAGAATGCAATGCTTAATGGAGTGTATTAATCCAGCAAAAAACAATAATACTGGTGAAATCTGCAGCTGCTGATTGACTATATACAGTTGAAGGCTAAATTAATCACCCTGAGGTGAAATTATAATTATTTTTTATATATCATTATAATCATTATGTTTATGAGTTTTTTCGACACATTAATGAAGATAATAGTTTTAATAATTAATTTCTAATAACTAAGCTGTAAACAAACTACAGTAACATTTTACAGTAACTTATTCATAATTTTGGTTGCCAGTAAGACTGTAAATTTACAATTACTATTGTGCTGTACTTTTACATTACAATTATAATTATTCATTTACAGTGCGCTTGTAAATGTACAGTCTTCCTGGTAACCAAAATTGCCAGTAAGTGACTGTAAAGATTTTAGCTCCAACCACCTCCAACTTACACCTGCTTAATGGTCTCTAGTAGTCTTGAACACCTTGATTAGTTTGATCAGCTGTGTTTGATTAGGGTTGGAGCAACACTGTGCAAAGCTGTGGCCCTCCAGGAATCCAGTTTGAGACCATTGCTTTACAGTGTGCTTGTAAGTTTAGTCTTAGTTGTAACTGAAATTGCTAGTAAGTTACTTAAATTTTACATTTATTCATTTTCCTTTGGCTTAGTTCCTTATTTATCAGGGGTTACCACAGCGGAATGAACCGCCAACTGTTCCAGCATATGTTTTACACAACGGATATTTGGTTTTATTTGATTTTGCTTTTATCATGTCATTATAAGATTTGTTTTTCACCTTTAAAAATGTTTATCACAATTATTACAATTATATGTTTTTTTCCTTGAAAAATTTTCTGAAACATTCATCCATTTTCATTTCGGCCCTTCGTCCCTTTATTAATCCGGGGTCACCACAGTGGAATGAAACGCCAACTTATCCAGCACATGTTTTACGCAGCGGATGCCCTTCCAGCTGCAACCCAACACTGAGAAAAAAACAAATACACACACGTTCACGCACACACACTCATACACTACGGACAATTTAGTTGATCAATTCCCCTGTACCGCATGTGTTTGGACTGTGGGGGAAACAGGATCACCCGGAGAAAAACCACGCCAACATGGGGAGAACATGCAAATTCCACACAGGAACACTAACTGACCCAGCCGAGACTTGAACCAGCGACCTTCTTGCTATGGGGTCCCAGTGCTAACCACTGAGTCACTGTGCCACCCTAAAATCAGTAAATTGCAATTATAAATTTATAGTGTGCTTGTAAATTTACTGTCTTGCAACCAAACTTGTCAGTAAGATATTGTAAATTTTACATTAAATTGTAATTATTAATTTACTGTGAGCTTGTAATTTGACTCTATTACTGGTAACCAAACTTGGCAGTAAGTTGCTGTACATTTCACAGTATAATTTATTCATTTACAGTGCACTTGTAAAGTTATGTTACTGTAAATTTTACAGTAAATTGTAATGATTAATTTACAGTGGGCTTGTATATTTACAGTTTTAATGCCAACCAAAATTGCCAGTACATTACTGTAAAACTGACAGTATTTTATACAGTGCTCCGATTATTTCACAAAATTAAAAGTACTAATAATAATTTGAAACTTTTGCTTCCAGACGGATCTTTTATTTAATATCCACATTTTATTTATTTATTTTTAGGAAACAGTTTGAAAATTCTGTATTCACTTGAATATTTCTTAATTCCTATAAATCTTTTGCTAGCCAACATGGCCCCTCACATGATTCATTTCAACACATTATTAAACATAATCGGTTTAAAGACCAGTTTTTATTATTTATGTCATGTTTGTCAGACATGCTTATTATCATTTAAAAAAATGGTTTTATTTGTTTTCACAAAGTTAGTGGAAAAAGAGGTGGCGCAGTAGGTAGTGCTGTCGCCTCACAGCGAGAACGTCGCTGGTTTGAACCTCGGCTGGGTCAGTTGGCGTTTCTGTGTGGAGTTTGCATGTTCTCCCTGCGTTCGCGTGGGTTTCTTCCGGGTGCTCCGGTTTCCCTCACAGTCCAAACACATGCGGTACAGGTGAATTGGGTAGGCTAAATCTGTCTGTAGTGTGAGTGTGTATGGATTTTTCCCAGAGATTGGTTGCGGCTGGAAGGGCATCCGCTGCATAAAAGATAAGTTGGTGATTCATTCCACTGTGGCAACCCCGGATTAATAAAGGGACTAAGCCGAAAAAGAAATTGAATGAATAGTGGAAAAAGAAATGTTACAGACGTTATCACAAAGGCCTTATTAATACATTATTCATGTTTTTTCTCCTTGAAACATTTGATGAAACTTCTGATATTTAAATATTAGTAATTTCTCAGACTGTGTTTTCAGTGTCATTAACTGGCTTGTTATGAAATAAGACTCACTATGAGATAAGAATAATCCCCAGTAGCTATAGCAGTTCATCAGATATGTTTAAGAAAATCCCAAGACAAAATTTAATGTAGGTACATTTACATTGTTTGGTAATGTTGATTAATGTAGAATGTTCCTTCAAAACAAATAAAATAAAAAATATGGTTTTGCATAGGGGAAGCGCAGTGGGTAGAGCTGTCGTCTCACAGCAAGAAGGTGGCTGGTTCGAGTCTTGGCTGGGTCAGTTGGCGTTTCTGTGTGGAGTTTGCATGTTCTTCCCATGTTGGCATGGGTAACACATGTGCTATAGGGGAATTGAATAAGCTAAATTATCTGTAGTGTATGTGTAGAAATGAGAGTGTGTAGGGGTTTCCCAGTGATGGGTTGCAGTTAAAAGGGCATCTGCTGCATAATACCATGTGCTGGATAAGTTGGCGGTTCATTTTCTGTGGCGACCCTTGATTAATACAGGGGCTAAGCCGAAAAGAAAATGAATGAATGAATGAATGTTTTGCATTTCTAATAAATTTTAATAACAAATTTAATTTTGGTATATTTTTCAAATCTAATTCATTTCTAATGTTAATGCAGAATCTTCCTTTGTTATAAAAATTAAATAAATAGAAGTAATTTATTATATGGTTTTGCATATTCATAGATTAGGCCCAGATTTAATTTAGGTACATTTACATTTTTTAAAGTAATGTTGATTATTGTAGAATGGGCCTTCAAAATAAAATGAATCAAAATGTAATTAATTTCTCAGAGAGAGTTTTCACTGTCATTAACTGGCTTGCTATGAGATAAGACTCACTATAAGATAAGAAAAATCCTCAGTAGCAATAGCAGTTTATCAAATACGTTTAAGAAAATCCCAAGAAGGCCCAAACAGAGCGTCAGCAGCGAGATGGAAAAGTCTCGGCGCATTCATAATGCAAACACCCTTTCCACTGAGAGTTTTCGCAACATAATTGGCTCCACATGAGTGTCTGTGCGTTTTCAATTCAATCTCCTGCATCTCTGCTGCTCTGTTCTCGCCGGATTCCTTTATTGATGATTAATCTTTGGTTTCTACTCGTCCCTTTTCTCATCATCCTCTGCGAATCAATTGCTTTATCTGTGTTTCTCTGTCTCTCCTTCTCCCTTTCCCGTCTGCTTCTGCTTCAAGGTTATTGTAGTTGCACGATTGTAGTTTTTATTTTGATACTATTTTTACATTTGTTGCACATTTCAGTTTAGTTCATTACCGAGTTGAGTTTTTATTTTGTAAACACATTTGCTTTTAGTTATATTTCGTTTTAGTAATAGTTAATCAGAGTTAAACATGCCTGGTTTACTTTTGCTGGCAAAAGAAGAAAAGAAAACACATGTTTTATGCTTAGATGGAAAGATGTGTTTTGTACACTGCCTGACAAAAGTCTTGTCATCGATCCCAGTTGTAAGAGCAGCAAATAATAACTTGACTTGTAGTTGATAATTTGGAAAAGTGTCAGAAGAATTATCTGTTCTGCATCCCAATCATCACCAATACTGCAGAAGACCTACTGGAACCCACATGGAGCCAAGATTCTCACAGAAATCAGTCAAGTTTGGTAAAGAAGAAATCATGGTTTGGGGTTCCATCATTCAGTATGGGGGCGTGCGAGAGATCTGCAGAGTGGATGATCAACATCAACAGCCTGAGGTATCAAGACATTTGTGCTGCGCATTACATTACAAACCACAGGAGAGGGCAAATTCTCCAGCAGGATAGCGCTCCTTCTCATACTTCAGCCTCCACATCAAAGCTCCTGAAAGCAGAGAAGGTCAAGGTGCTTCAGGATTGGCCAGCCCAGTCATCAGACATCAACATTATTGAGCACGTCTGGGGTAAGATGATGGAGGAGGCGTTGAAGATGAACACAAAGACTCTTGATGAACTCTGGGAGTCCTACAAGAAGGCTTTCTTCACCATTCCAGATGACTTTATTAATCAGTGATTTGAGTCATTGCAGAGATGTATGGATGCAGTCCTCCAAGCTCATGATGGAGTCAGACACAATATTCATTCTGTTTCCACTGCAGCATGAGCACATATTCTATACTGGATATTATTGAAGGTTCAGTGAGCAGACTTTAGTCTAAGCAGAGTCAGACCTTACTGTCCTAAAGAAATCATTAATAATCAAGGGATGATCAGATTTTATTGTGCTCAAATAAGCCTCATCTAGAGGCCTTTGCCTTTCACAGAAGACACTTCTGACACTAAATGATCAACTAGAAGTCAAGTTTTTATTGCAAACTTGGTGGAAGATTTTAAAAATAAATAAAAAAATAGGCAGCATCCTATTTCCCATTGATGGGTTGCCTCTATAAGGGCATCCGCTGCGTAAAGCATATGCTGGATAAGTTGGCGGTTCATTCCGCTGTGGCAACCTCTGATTAAAATTTTTTTTAATAAATTTGCAACAATTTCAACTCTTTTTTCACATTGTCATTATGGGGGATTGTGTGTAGAATGTTGAGGAAATAAATTAATTTAATCCATTTTGGAATAAGACTGTAACATAAAAACATGTGGAAAAAATCAAGCGCTATCAATACTTTCCAGATGCACTGTATTTAATACACATTTTAAAAAGAGGTACATGTGTAGATTTTCTTCTTTTTTAGGGTTTTAGTTTTAGCACAGTTAACTATAATTCTACTTCTGATAGCCTACTATTGACCTTGTTTATGTCTAAATGAAAGAATAAAGAGCAGATATCTGTTTTTCTGTCTGACTTTAGTCTTCCACAGGAGAAACACACAAATGCGAATCCTAAAATCTGGCATTCAGGACTCTTACTCATCCTCCCTCTGGCTTGCTGCAAATGTTTGAGGTCTCTAAAACATGGCACTAAAACAGAGACAGAATTTGTTGACAAACTTTTCAATGCAATTCACCAGTCAAATTTATTTAAATGCATTCACAGAAAAATATACAGCCCGAGGAATTAGACTTAAAACAGTGCATTCGCAGAAATCACCTTCAAAGCTCTCATACACCATGCAGCTAACAAAATGTGTAGCTTCAGCTAAACCCACAAATGTTGTCAAAACACATTGGGTTATGGAAGCATTTAAGGGAACATTACATTTATATGCTTTTTTTTCAGTGGTAATGTTGCTTTCTGATGTTCTCTGAGTAACACTGGAAAAGCTTCCATAGATGTTCCTTTGTGTTTGTGAAAATGATTTGAGAACAGTATTAATGTTCAGGACATTTAAAATAAATTTATAAAACTCACCTTTCAGATTTCTGACAGCCAGGATTGTCACTTTTGGGGTCCCCTGACATATATCTGTTGTGTGCATTAATAGCAGAGCATTTCTGTACTTGCACGTGTTGCATGTAAAATAAAAGTCAGGGGAAGTTGATTATTTAATTGTCATTGACTAATGCTTATATAGGTGATGTGTTGGCGCAACAAAACACCAGAATACTTGGGGTAAGGACTTTCCTCCAACCTGGAAATGGCAAACCACCTTTTTCCAGTGGAGCACCAAGGCCTCGGACTTGGAGGTGCTGACTCTCATCCCAGACGTGTCACACTCGGCAGCAAACCGCCCCAGTGCATGCTGAAGATCCATGTTCCATGAATCCAACAGAACAACATCCTCTGCGAATAACAGAGATGAAATCCTGTGGTCCCCGAACCGGACCTCCTCCAGCCCAAGGCCGTGCTTTGAAATCTGTCCATAAAAATTATGAACAGAACTGGTGACACAGGGCAGCCCTGCCAAAGTCCAACATGCACTGGAAACAAGTCTGACTTATTGCCGGACCTTAAAAACCAGACTCCCACTCTGTTCATACAGGGACGAGACGGCCCTTAACAGAGCACCTCTGACCCCATACTCCCAGAGCACTCTCCACAGAATTCCACGAGGGACACGGTCCAATGCCTTCTCCAAGCCCACAAAACACACGTGGACTGGTTGGGCATACTTCGTATTGAGTTCGAGATATTGCATGTTACTATACCCTCAATATCAATAAATCCTCAGATATTTTACAAAATCCTGTGCAGAAATAGCAAAATAATGTTTGCAGATTCTGTTTGGTCCTGCTCATAACCAACACACATCTGCATTCACTCCTAGTACGTACACACGTACACACACACACACACACACACACACACACACACACACACACACACACACACACAGAGAGACATATATAGCATCTTCTCAAGCACAATCACAGATCTGAAAGACTTACTGACCAGGTTGTGTTAATTGGCAATTAGCAGAGCCTCTGATCGGCGTAATCAGTAACCGGGCAGAGTAATTGTCTCAGAGAGCAGAAACTTTATAGATCATTAATCAGTGAGGAACAAGCTCAATTCGTAACCTCTTCACCTAAAGATCGGAGGCGGCACAGATTAGTCTTGTTTACTTCCACTGTGTGTTTTACCAGCAGTCTTATATGATCTGGAGGAACTGTCTGGTTAAAAAGACTTAAGCTTTGATAATTAGCCACTGTTTACAACAATACTTGGTTACACACTAACAGAAATTCATTATCAGCAAGGCTAGACAGAACCTGCGGACCTTTTTAGATATTTCTGTGCTGAATTTTGTAACAGCTCTGTGGATTGATGTGGAATGATTTGTAAAGTATAGGACATTAAAAGTGCCTATAGTAGCTCTCTCAAATAATACATCCACTAAGACAGAACATATTACTTTACAAACTCTGTTGTACTCAGATCATCTAAACATTTGCATATATATATATATATATATATATATATATATATATATATATATATATATATATATATATATAAAGGTTGGACAATGAAACTGAAAGGTGTGGTTTTAGAGCACAATAAATCATCAGTATGGTGCAGGACCTCCTTTTGCGGCCAATACAGCATCAGATGGTGTTGGGAATGGCAGATACAAGCCCTGACAGAGGATAACCTTTCCTGACGCGCTCCTCCAAAACATTCCAAGGTGGCTCAATAATGTTTATATCTGGGTACTGTGCAGGCCATGGGAGATGTTCAACTTGACTTTCATGTTCATCAAACCACTTTGTCTTGCTGGGTGTATTGGTGCATTATCATCCTGATACACAACACTGCCTTCAGGATATAATGTTTGACCCATTGAGTCACATGGTCCACCAGAATGGTTGGGTAGTCCTTGGCCCAGTGACCCACTGCCCGTCTAGCACCAGTATTGGATTGCCATGATATTGAGCCCAAACCATCACTGAACTCCCCCATGCTTCGCTCTGGGCATCAGCAGTCTGGGTAGGATGCTTCTTTGGGGCTTCTCCACACCATAACTCTCCTGGATGTGGGTAAGACAGTGAAGGTGGACTCATCAGCGAGCAATGTAAGTGTCTCTCCGCTTTGGTTGTGTGTCTTGTCAGACGTTAGGCAGACTGATGACTCTTTAACATATGGCTTTTTTAGAATCGTGTTAGTCTGATGCATGTCTTACATAAGAAGTGACATTTCAAAGCTCTTAGACGACTCATTACAGCCAAAACCTGAACATGAGTGTTATGTGTGTTTAATGTGTGTGAGTTATGTGTGTGTGATGTGAGCGGACACGAGAGACGCTTTGATTATACCCAGCATTCTCTTTACATCTGCGTCATTGCACTGATAAACAATGATGCCCTTCCTCTGTGTTTATATATATTTTTATATATATATATATATATTTATATATATATATATATATATATATATATATATATAGTTATTTCTTTAAGTTTGACTGAAATATTTGCAGTTTTTCATTTATTTTTTAGTTGAGGTCAAAATTATTCAACCCAGGCTCATTGTGGATATGTACCTAAGTCTACATTTCTGGAGAGTTCGAAATACATACCCAGAGCTACTTCTGCCCCGATTGACCCATGCATCACCTTCCCTAAACCTAACTGATAGTGCTTTTATAAGCAATCTTGACAAGGAAAGCTGTCGCACCCGCATGATTTTACCTCGTTTTCATATTTTACCGTGTTTTTAGCCTGTTATTTATTTAGGTGTATTTTTTGCTTTTGTTTTACTTGGTTTCTGGAACAGTTCTTTGCCTGAATACAACCCTGTCATCGCGGTTCACTCTGCTCTGCATGCCAAGTCTGCCAGTGTATGCGGCGAGCTACTGGGCAAACTGGTAACACCGAAAAAGCTGTCCATGCAGAGGTAACCAGTCAGTGGTAGCGCAAAAAGAACAGAAGATGTTGGCGGTGTCATACCGCCCCATAGTGTTCACTTTTAAAGACAAAATGCAGCCAGATGCAGCCCCAGGTACATATCCACAATCAGCCTGTGTTGATTTTATTAGCTCCTTTTTTATGTTATACAATGACTTGCTTAATTACTCTGACTTGCCTATAGTTAACCTAATTAAACTAGTTAAGCCAATAAATGTTGCTTTAAGCTGAATACAAGTATCTTGAAGTCAACCCAGGCTCATTCTGAAAACGTACCGCTGTATACATTTCTGGAGAGCCCCAAATACGTCTCAGGAGCTACATTATTTTTGCAGTTTTTGTTTTTGCAAATCCATCAGAGGCAGCTGTATACGCTTTTACAAATCTCAAATTTCACTTGTGAGTGCCACTCGTGCCTGCTGTTCTCACATAAATCCACCAGAGGATGCTGTCGACTGGCTGACTGACCCACCCTCCTTCTTGCCTAAACCCAACCAATAGTATTTTAAAAAGCACAGAATGACTCGCCTAATCCAGAAAAAGAAAAGCCCTTGCCTGCTTTTTACCACAATTTCAGCTTTTTACCACATTCTCACCCTGTTATTTACTTGTTTATTTATTTTTTTGGCTTATTTTTATTATTATTATTATTATTAGTATTATTAGTATTATTAGTATTATTATAGATAATGTATAATAATCTAACCATTTAAAGCAGTTAACAGAGCACCAGATGAATACTACAACATACAGTCCTGTTTATTGTGTTCAAAACTGAACTCATAATCAAGCTGTCTGGATATATTATAGTCAGTAATACAGCAGCGCCGATGATGGACAGATGTGACTGACAATTCACAATCTTTCCAAAATGACTGTAATCCTGCAAGTAAATGGAGCCTGGCCCATATGTAGCCCAGGAGGATTCTCTGTGAAATCAGACCTATTCGAGGTCGGTAATGAAGACATTCATTTGCATGAGTGGTGTTTCAGGAAGAGGAGCATGATGGGAAAACCTGCTCAATCACTGAGCTGTCAATCAAACATCAGCTGATCATCTTCATCATATATTACTATATGCTGGAGAGAGTTTACTGTATACTGGAGAGAGTTTACTGTATACTGGAGAGTTTACTGTATACTGGAGAGAGTTTACTGTATACTGGAGAGTTTACTGTATACTGGAGAGAGTTTACTGTATGCTGGAGAGAGTTTACTGTATGCTGGAGAGAGTTTACTGTATACTGGAGAGAGTTTACTGTATGCTGGAGAGAGTTTACTGTATACTGGAGAGAGTTTACTGT
This sequence comes from Danio aesculapii, assembly GCF_903798145.1. Taxonomy (NCBI): domain Eukaryota; kingdom Metazoa; phylum Chordata; class Actinopteri; order Cypriniformes; family Danionidae; genus Danio; species Danio aesculapii. Next base: position 1,091,631 of record NC_079447.1, on the reverse strand, counting down.
ATACTGGAGAGTTTACTGTATACTGGAGAGAGTTTACTGTATGCTGGAGAGAGTTTACTGTATGCTGGAGAGAGTTTACTGTATACTGGAGAGTTGTTTACTGTATGCTGGAGAGTTTACTGTATACTGGAGAGAGTTTACTGTATACTGGAGAGTTGTTTACTGTATACTGGAGAGTTGTTTACTGTATGCTGGAGAGTTTACTGTATACTGGAGAGAGTTTACTGTATACTGGAGAGTTGTTTACTGTATGCTGGAGAGAGTTTACTGTATGCTGGAGAGTTGTTTACTGTATACTGGAGAGAGTTTACTGTATACTGGAGAGTTGTTTACTGTATGCTGGAGAGAGTTTACTGTATGCTGGAGAGTTGTTTACTGTATACTGGAGAGAGTTTACTGTATGCTGGAGAGTTGTTTGCTGTATAGTGTACTGTATACTGATAGCTCATGAACAGATTAGATTTAAATATTGATGTTAATGCACATTTATTGGTGCAGTTGTTCACTAGAACTGCTTATACAGGAATAGAAATATACATGGAAATATTGCACATGTGATTGAGTCTCATTATATTGCCATATTTTGCTGTACTCCAATTCTGCCACTTTTGTTTTTAATAGTTTCTTATTAATATTTTTGGATTGACTGAAATGTTTGTCTTTTTTTAGCGATGCACCGATACCATTTATTTTGGAACCAATCCAATCTCGATACCAAAATTCTGAGTATCAATCGATACAGATCCGATTGTGATACTGTGCCGTTTTTTTTTTTGCCCCAAGCATAATACAGTTTTTATAGTTCTGGTGCTAAACTCAAATAATATATCTTCTTTCTTAAAAATAACAGACCTATAGTCCTATACGTGACAGACAATCCAACTAAAAACATGATGCTTGTGGTAAACTAGGCTACATTATTTGAGCGTTCGTTATGACATTGATATGATCCGTTGTGGTCCAGCTTATGTTTCCTTTTTAATATTAAGATTTTTCTTTAAAATCTCCAATAGGTTACCACTATTGACAGTAAACATTGGTAAAATAATCAGCCTTTTAGCAAAGCCTGATATTTTCCTGCAGGTTTTACGCAGACTAAACTAAACCATCTGAGGTCAGTTTTACTTAATAATCCCTCGCTAAATCTCGCCGTGAGTGAGATGGAAGAAGTTCAAAACAAGGTTCGCTTAAATGCTTCAGCGCCAAAAGTGGTGTTTTGAATAAAATATTAACATAAATAAAATGACAGTGAAATATTCACAGTTTCAGAGCAGCCTATATTAGGATAAATAATGTTCTGTTAATGACAATCCATACTGCGCTCATCAGTTTCACTTTAATTAATTTAATCAACTACTTTGACCACAATGAGCCAGGCTTTACAAACTAATCACAGCACTGAAAGTATTCCCCTCGCAAGAATAAACTCAGTCGGAAGGATGAGAGAACAGAAACTCATTGTGAGATTTTTCGCAGCGGCGCATATCGCATCTGCGAAGCCGGTGCATGAATGAAGCGCTTGATGCACTGTGACGCAGCGCACAGCCCTCTGGTATCTGCGGACACTTCTAAAACAGCAGCACAAAGGGGAGAAATCAGTGCATTGAGGATCTGTCCAGTGTATTATTGAGCCTTTTCTAATTTAAAACTGCAGGTAGGCCTACTCTTTGTGTGAAGAGCAGGTGATAACCCTCTCTAGTCCAGTGTTGTGAATGCGATCTGCTGATCTAAGAGACACAGTGCAACATGATTTAGAAACAGCAATCAACTCCTTGTTGCAGGTCAAACTGATCCATTTAATGCAAAACTAAATGCATTTCTCCACTGATTATTTAAACTAACAGGAACAAATAGTCTTGGAGAAAGATTGTGTTGTCATGAATGCGACACACAGTTTGAATTGTTATTGAATGGAGAATGATTGACAGGCACAGCAGAGGGAAGTGCTGAAATGAACATGACTTATCATCTATAAGTGAATATTCATATAAGTGAAAATCTATAAGTTTGAGCTTAGGGAGGTCTCGAGAACTCCCCTGCTTGATAATGGTGAATGTATGAGTAGCTATGGAGAGTGTATGCTGAATTAAACGCTTGTCTATGATGTTGATTTACTTTTGTCAATTGATTGTTACTAGTTTTTGGTCTGTGGGAGGAAAACCGGAGAGCCCGGGAAAAACCCACACAAACATGGGGAGAACATGCAAACTCCACACAGAAATGCCGATTTGGCCAGGTAAGATCTGAGCCAGTGACATTCTTACTGTGAGGCAATGATGCTAACCATTGGGCCTCCGTGCTGCCCTGACAAGGAAAGGGGAGGAGTAGGGGTGGAAGGGGGGTTGGTGTGGGTTTCCTCAGGGTGCTCCGGAATTGATGAACTAAATTGACCATAGCGTGTAAGTGTGAATGAATGTGTATGGGTGTTTCCCACTACTGGGTTGCAGCTGGAGGAGCATCCGCTGTGCAAAACATATGCTTTATAAGTTGTGGTTCATTCTGCTGTGCCGACCACTGATTAATAAAGCTGAAAAGAAAATGAATGAATGAATGAATGAATATGCTGTTTAGCTTTTAATATATGTTATCTTGCCTAAACAACATTTGTCTTATCCACTGAATAGTACTTGGTCTGTGCTTATCTGTCTGTGACAAAGCCAATTCAATACACTTTCACTTTTGAAACATTATAGAGATTAAAGTTGCCTGATGTGCTTTGAAATGTGCATTTCTTATTCAAAGTTTGATGTAATTTCAACTGAAACAGGAAGACAGGGCTGGACATGGAGTAGCTCCTAACAGCAAATCGGCTTTGGTTTATGTCACAACTCTGCAGTCATTTTCACCTTTTAAACACAGTAGAGATGAAATATGTGCTGGTTATCTCTGAACTCATTTGAGTTTGTTCTGCATCATTGAACTTGACGTTATGAAGCTTTAAGAGCTGATGTGAAACCAGAGAAACTCATGTTCGCTCAAGCTGATCTCTGTGGGATTAAACGTATCAGAAACAATGTGAACGATGACAAAATTATGCAAATGATACAAGTTGTGTTCGGACTGTTAGAATAAGATAGTGTTTATTGGTTCCATATGAAGGAATACTGTAGTAATGTAGGGCGCATACTGGAGTGTTTTTGAACAATACTATAGTAAAGTACTTAAATTAATCTGTTGTGGTGATTCTATAGTTGCTATGGTAACGCAACAACTGTTGGAGTTGTTCTGTTGTGGTGATTCTATAGTTGCTATGGTAACAACAACTAGGAATTATGGTGATTCTATAGTTGTTATGGTAACAAAACTATTGGAATTAATCTGTTGGGGTGATTTTATAGTTGCTATGGTAACAACAACTATGGAAATCAATTTGTTGTGGGGATCCTATAGTTGCTATGGTTACATAACAACTATAGGAATTAATCTGTTTGGGCATTCTTTAGTTGCTATGGTTACACAACAACTAAATGAATTAATCTGTTGTGATGATTCTATAGTTGCTATGGTAACAACAACTATAGGAATTAATCTGTTGTGCTGATTCTATAGTTGCTAAGGTGACAAAAACTATAGGAATTAACACAACAACTACATGAATTAATCTGTTGTGATGATTCTATATGGTTACACAACAACTATAGGAATTAATCTGTTTGGGCATTCTTTAGTTGCTATGGCAACAACAACTATATTAATGTGTTGTGGTGATTCTATAGTTGCTATGGTAACAAAAACGTTAGGAATTAACACAAAAACTATAGGAATTAATCTGTTGTGATGATTCTTTAGTTGCTATGGTTACACAACAACTATAGGAATTAATCTGTTGCGATGATTCTATAGTTGCTATGGTAACAACAACTATAGGAATATAAAGAAATGACCCAACACTGCTGTAGTTTTCTAAAACTAGAGGGTCTATTGTACTACAATGCACCACAGTTTACTGTAGTAAAAACTAAAGTATACTACAGTATTCATTACAGTTTATCAGTTTATATAGTACTACAGTATGCTGGAACATTCATTAACAGAGTTGTACATGCTATGTTATATACAGTGTAATACACTTTACTATAGTATGTTTCAAAAACACTATAACTGCATCCCAAATGGAATACTTATTGGAAACCTTACACTTCAAGTACTCATCGGTTGCAGTTTTGCTCACGTAACAGAAGGGGCGGAGCTATCGGGTGCTCATGTTGGATTACATTATATATTTTGAAGCGGTGTCATAGTGGTGCAGTGGGTAGCACAATTGCCTCACAGCAAAAAGGTCGCTGGTTTGAGTCTCGGCTTCGTCAGTTGGTGTTTCTGTGTGGAGTTTGCATGTTCTCCCCGTGTTGGTGTGGGTTTCCTCCGGGAGCTCCGGCATCCCCAACAGTCCAAACACATGCACTATAGGGGAATTGATGAACTAAAATGGCCATTGTGTATGAGTGTGTGTGTGTGTGTGTGTGTGTGTGTGAATGCAAGAGTGTTGCGACTAGAAGGGCATCCGCTGTGTAAAACATATGCTGGATAAGTTGCCGGTTCATTCCGCTGTGGCGACCCCTGATGAATAATAATAATAATAATAATTCCTTACATTTATAAAACGCTTTTCTAGACACTCAAATTGCTTTACACATATTTGGGGGGGAATCTCTTCATCCAGCACCAGTATAAAGGGACTAAGCCGAAAAGAAAATGAATGAATAAATGAATTAATGAATGAATTAATGAATGAATGAATGAATTCATTCATTTTGGATTGTGAGAGCAGTATTCTCCTACAAGAGTGATTATAGCGCCTCCCGATGGTGAATGCAGTTATACTCATGGCAGGTATTATTTGATAGTTTGCTCATTTATTTCACTAATTTGGCAATCGTCAAACTTCATCATGGGAACGGTCTGAATTTCCACTCAGTAAAAAAACAGTGTTCTATTTTGGACGACACTATATACATATACGATGCTGTTGAGTGTGTAACTGCATAAGTGCATAGTGTGGCGTTTGGGATGCAGATTATATTTACTATACATTTCTATAGTACTTGTTGATGTGGCTGGCTCTGTGTTCAAACCCAGAGTGGTTATTTCAGCAGAGACGCTGGCGATCTGCTCAGTATGCAGCGTTTAACTCACGGCAGATTCAATCAGCTCAAGTCTGGTGTTTCAATTAATTATTGTCCTTATACCTTGACAGATCTGAGAGGCGAGACGAGAGCTTTCTGCTTCACCGCTGAACAAAAGAGTACAGAGAACAAGATCATCTGCACTCTTAAATGCTGTAATCTAACAAATGTCATTCAGAAGTGACACTCCCCTCATTCTTGGAAAATTCTATATCTAATACTAGTGTTTTAGGAAGAGTTTGTTTTAAAGGGCACCTATTTTACCCATTTAATATAAGTGTCTCCATAATGTATAAAGTTTCAGCTCAAAACTCTCATCAGATTATTTATTATAGCTTTCAGAATATTAGGACTTTCAGCTCTGAACACACAGTTGCTGTTTTTGTTGCCTGTGCATTTAATGCTAGTTCCAATGATCCTGAGCGGGCCTCAATCTCCGCAATCTCAGATGATGAGCACAGTGACTGACATGAAGAAAGCAGAACTCACGTAGCGTCTGTGAGAAATACTACAGTAAGAACTTTCCCAATGAAAGATGCAGACTTTAAAGGTGACACAGGCTGAACCGAGCGCTTTAAAATGAGACGCCTACAGAGGACTGATCTCATCACCAGGCCACCGTAACAGCTGCTGTTAATAAGCGCTGATCAAATTTGTAATGACTTTTTTCAAAGTGATTTAAACTTATTTAAACTTAAGCGATCTGAAGACAAAGCAAGATTTACAGAAGCTGGAAATATATCTCCTTTGATCCATATATGTACAGATAAACATGTGTTACAAAACCCCGATGTTAGTCTAGGGCAGGGGTCCTGGAGGCCCAGTGTCCTGCATAGTTCAGCTCCAACACTAATAAAACACACCTGAACATGCTAATCAGTGTCTTCAAGAAATCTATAAGCAACATTTAACGTTACAGGTAATTAAAATAAATTTATATAAATACTGAATAAGTGCAAAAGACAACCAAAGTAATACCAAAAATATCTGACTTTATTTACAATACCCAAAAGTGAACAAATCAATGAATAATCAAAATAAAGAAAAAGAAAATTAGGCAAAAATATCTGTTTACAATATATACAACACTGAGACAAAGACGGGGAAAAACAAGAGCTGGCAGAAGGGACATAGGCGGCGCTAAAGAAATGAAAATAAAACCCAAACTAAATTAACTCCCCAGAAGCATCTAACTAACTAACTAACGAACTATGTGAAAACAAAATAATTAACACGCGAAGAGTCTTCCAAATCCTGACTATCTGCTCTATCTATCCAAAAAGTACAAGGGGTGGCGCTCGCCCCTAACCTAATGTACTATACACAAGAGTAGTAATACGTGTTACAAAATGTATGTCACGTGACCTTTTTTCCTGTTCACTTCGTCCAAGCCTCGTAAACAACGTAAACTGAGAAAATGGAATGAGATAACGGAAGGATAACATGCACACAGAAACAGGCAACTCAAAAACACACGGTTAGACAGGGTTTTTCTAAACCCAACGCATCACACAAACACTGAAACAAGCGGAAAAGAAGAGAAGGGAAGGGCCGGTGAGGGGTCTGGCGTGTGCTTTTATGATGATGGTCTTTGCTTATTGGATGTGACGTAACCGGAGAGGAAATGATTGACAGCTGAATAGACCAATGAACGGAACCTGGGAATAATGAAAGCAGATATGGGAGAACAGAGCGAGAGAGAGAGCGAAAACAAACACAAACAGAGCACTAATAACACAAATATGTGGCATGAAGATGTAAACGGTCTAGAACATCACTCTTTATGTAACGATGGTTGACCTCTGCGTTGTGTTGTGTTGCAATCGTCACCAACTTAAAGCAACGAAACCCTCCAAAAGTGATTCTCAGTGTCTCTTTATTCTGAGAAACAAATCAAATCGCATATCACATGCAACACAGGGCAATATACTGCAGACAAAACTGAACAAAAGATGTCAAATAAACAACACTGTCACTTTAAGTGTGGTCTTTCCATAATACAATGCCGTTTTTACTAGTGATGTGACGTTGTACGCCGAGGCTTCGAAGCATGTATCAAAAAAAACATACATCTTGCAGTGAAGCAGTGTACAGGAGCTTGATTCGCTTTGCCATCATCACGTGATCAGTGACGTCCGAAGCTTCATTTTCGCCTATACCCATGTGACCTCGAATTTTGATTCAAAGGTTTAAACACCCTCATGGCTTAGTAAAGTGTATAGAGAGAGATTAGGCGTTGATTACATACATTTCTACTGTTTAAAAGCACAGCACCAGTCCCACACACCAGTAATTAAACTAAAATACAACAGTAATTTATAGTAAGCTTTTAAACCCTACTAAAGTGTATTAGCGTGTTTTTTTACAACTATCTTTAAAGAAGACCACTGCCTATCGTAGTATAGTGTTTAATGGAGGACACCTGGCGAGTGCAGCCCAAAAGCATCACTCACATAGCCTCCTCCATATGCAGGAATCACCAGTTCGATTCCCGCTTGGAACAGGACTAGTTGGAATACGATGAATGTATATACCTTGGATTTTACTTCAGTCATCGGTCGTGTAATGTATCATGCCTTATGTGTAAAAACTAGAGTAATGTGTTTTTAATACTGTTGTTGTTCTACATTAATGAGTTGGTCAGTTTTGAACATTTGACATTTTGCAACACAGTGCTTTCCCACACTTTAACCAGCAGAGGTCCACATCGAGCTCTGATTTAGAAAGCTTCGAGTAACGAATCTTTTTCCAATACAATTGAGTCGAGCGCTTCACTGGTTCAGAAAGCTTCATCTCACCATCACTAATTTTTACTATGAGAAATGCAAAGCTGGATAGTATTGCATTCTTAATACATATTCGCTATTTAAATCTATCAGAAGCATTATACATTTCTTTGACAACTTAATCAATCTTTTAATATCCAAAAATAATCATGTTAAACGCTTTAATCAACATGTTTTCACTCCTGTGTTCAGAGCACGCTTCTGCTGAACTACTGTAGCTGCGCAAGGACAACTTTAAGAAAAACGCCTGCATTTTTTTACCCACTAGGGGGCACCAAAGCATCAATCATGTATACTACCTTACTTGCAAGTCATTCATCACAATGATTCTCTATTACCACTGTTACATTTAGTCAGACATGTCATAGTCTTTTTGTTTTTTAACATGTGTTTAGATATCCAAGTAAAATAAAATTAAATTCATACATTTAAACCGGAGTTTTCTTTTAAAAACCTCCTGCCGTTATCAGCACGCAATGAATCTTGGGACGTTCGAGGTCGCGAAGGATCCACCGGTTGTGTCCTTCATTACCTGGAAGACTGCGTTTGATGGAGTCTTCTAATTTTTTTTAATAAGACCGCCTTCGTTGTGCACTTCGAATGCATCCTTCGGAGGATGCAGCCTCTGAAATGAGACAGCTATTGTTACAAAGTTCACACACACACACACACAAACAGTGTGTGTGTTTAACTTTACACTGTCTTTGCAGCCAAATGTGACAGGATACAGTTTAATCTCCACTGCTGTATGGATATCCGTTATGTTAATGTACAAAATAAACCTGATTTAACGTCCACAAACCGGGATTGAAGCGTCTTCTTTTATTATTATTCTGACACACAGCTGTGCTGATGAAGTGAATCTGAAGTGAATGGCTGTAATTCATTACACATGCTCTGTTTTAAACACGTGTTAACTCATTCTTGATCACATTTGATGATGATTGATGATCACAGAAAGCTGAACTGATCCTTTAGTCTCAATTGCTTTGCGCACGCCCTGTCTTGTTGACATAGTTATACATGTTACTATGGAAACATGTTAATATGTGGCTGTCAATCAATTCAGTGGGCGGGGAAACTGCATTCCTACATCACATAGTGGTCAGCCTCAAAATAGGAGGGATTCAGATCCTCTTTTAACGTCAGGGAATTTAAACAAGGAGATTTACTGTGTTTATATCAGCCCCGTATGACTGTGCACACACTACACCTGTACACAGATCTGTCCAAACAGCTTACAGAAGATGATATTCATCATAGGTGCCCTTTTATACCTAAAAAAAAGATTGACATAGCAATTTAATACCCTGATGTGAAGGTTAGCAGAACACATTTTTGTTAACTGCTTTTAAAATCCAAATCTTCTGGGATCAAATAATCTGATCTTGCATCTACACTGGCTTTACATTTGTGCCGGATGTCCATTTCTATCTCCCCAACGGGCTTTTAGATGGAGCATCCTGGACAGAGTTCAGTGAAGCCTATAAGTGAGAAGTCCATTAAGATGTGAGCGATTAAACGGGCAGTGATACGTGTGTGTGTGTGTGTGTGTGTGTGTGTGTGTGTGTGTGTGTGTGTGTGTGTGTGTGTGGGGCAGGAGCAAACTGATGATGCTCAGGGAACGAGCTGATCGCACCTTTAACAGTGAAGAAGAGCAGACTACTGACTGTCCTACAGTGACCTTCTGCTTCACACACACGCACACACACACACACACACACACACGTGCTCCATCTCATAAACATTGCACACAAACACACATGTGTACCATCTACTGAACATTGCACACAAACACACACACCATGCAGGTGCATTGGACACACACATAAGGACACACACACACAAGAAATTTATGCACACACACATTGCACACATGCGCGCACACAAACACCATCTCCTGAACACTGCACACACAAACACACACACACACACAGAAACGCTCCCACACATGCAGATTGCAAATGCACACACACACACCCACACACACACAAACACAAGTAATTTACGCAAACACACTTCTGCACACACACATTGCACACATGCATGCACACAAACACCATCTCCTGAACATTGCACACACAAACACACACACACACAGAAACGCTCCCACACATGCAGATTGCAAATGCACACACACACACCCACACACACACAAACACAAGTAATTTACGCAAACACACTTCTGCACACACACATTGCACACATGCATGCACACAAACACCATCTCCTGAACATTGCACACACAAACACACACACACACAGAAACACTCCCACACATGCAGATTGCAAATGCACACACACACACACGTAGGCACATAGATAAACACACACACTCCCGCACATGCACACATATTGCACAAACACAATACACACTCCCACACACATGCACAAACTCACGCATATTGCAGTGATTATACTCACACACATGTTCCCACAGCCACGTTGCACACACACACACACACACACATGGATGCACATTTCACAAACACACACTCCTACGCATACACATAGCACAGTCACACTCATACAAGCACATACACAAAAGCACACTGGCATGTGCAAACACACACACACACATATGTCACCCACATGCTCCTGCATATTTAGATTGCACACACACACATGCAAACACATATATTGCACAAACACAATACACACTCCCACACAAATGCACAGACTCACAGGTATTGCACACACACATACACACACACGAATGCACATTTTACAGACACACTCATGCAGTCCCAAAAAAGTACACAAACACACAGTCCCACACATGCACATTGCACAGTCACACACTCACACAGGTATAAACACATACACAAAAACACACATGCACACACATAAACACACACGCACTAGAGAAGTGTGGATCAGCTCAAATATTAAATTAATCTGCTGCTTCAGACAAATCACGGTGGCTCAGTGGTGTCGCACTGTGGCCTCACAGCAAGAAGGTTGCTGGTTTGAGTCCCGGCTGGGTCAGTTGGTGTTTCTGTGTGGAGTTTGCATGTTCTCCCCGTGTTGGTGTGGGTTTCCCTCATGTTTTCTGGTTTCCCCCACAGTCCAAACACATGCGCTATAGGGGAATTGATGAACTGAATTTGCCGTTGTGTGTGTGGGGGTGTGGGTGATTCCCAGTACTGGGTTGCAGCTGGAAGGACATCCGGTGTGTATAACATATGCTGGAATAATTGGCGGTTCAGGGCGACGCAGTAGCGCAGTAGGTAGTGCTGTCGCCTCACAGCAAGAAGGTTGCTGGTTCGAGTTGTCGTTTCTGTGTGGAGTTTGCATGTTCTCCCCGTGTTGGTGTGGGTTTCCTCCAGGTGCTCCGGTTTCCCCCGCAGTCTAAACACATGCACTATAGGGGAATTGGGAAGGCTAAATTGTCCGTAGTGTATGTGTGTGAATGAGTGTGTATGGATGTTTCCCAGAGATGTGTAAAACATGTGCTGGATAAGTTGGTGGTTCATTCCGCTGTGGCGACCCTTGATTAATAAAGGGACTAAGCCGAAAAGAAAATGAATGAATGAATTGGCGGTTCATTCCGCTGTGGCGACCCCTGATAAATATGGGATTAAGCCCCAGAAAAATAAATGAATGAATGAATGAAAGAATCAAAGTCTTTGCCTAAAAAAAAATACAAATCAAAGTCAACACATTATAAGTACTGATTATTACTTACTGAGAGAGAGTAGAAGAGAAAAGAAACCTTGTGGAATGTATAACATTTGCATCATAAACACAGTTTAACTCCAACATCTGTAAGTGAGCAGTGCTGGAGGAACTGTACATCACATTGGTATGAGAGTCGGAGCGCTGTGTGTTTTCTGATGCTGAACTGAAGCCTGCAGCTGTTTTCTGCAGTGGCACTCAAACACAGGTCTGCTGCTCTCTGTAAATCTATCTGTTCTTCCTCACCTCGTGTGTGTCGAGAGGACAGAAGAGCAGATCACTGTAGAACTGAGATGAAAACACTGAAACACAGTCAGTCTGTGAGTAGAGTCACTGTAGCAGGAGCCACGTCCAACATCTGCGCTCAGCAAAACATAATAAGTTGTTGGTGCAGCTTAACTCTTAATAAAAAAAGTCGTCAATTAAAGGTGCCATGGACTGCATTGGATCAATAAATTAAATTATTCTCTGATATCTACATAGTCAATACAGTATAAGAAACAATTTTCATTCATTCATTCATTTTCTTTTCGGCTTAGTCCCTTTATTAATCCGAGGTCGCCACAGCAGAATGAACCACCAACTTATCCAGCACATGTTTTACGCAGTGGATACCCTTCCAGCCGCAACCCATCACTGGGAAACACCCATACACTTATTCACACACAGATACACTACGGCCAATTTAGTTCATCAGTTCATTCATTCATTTTCTTTCGGCTTAGTCCCTTTATTAATCCGGGGTCACCACAGCAGAATGAACTGCCAACTTATCCAGCACATGTTTTACGCAGTGGATGCCCTTTCAGCTGCAACCCATCAATGGGAAACACTCATACTCTCATTTACACACAGATACTGTACACTACAGCCAATTTAGTTAATCAATCAATTCATTCATTCATTCATTCATTTTCTTTTTGGCTTAGTCCCTTTATTATCTGGGGTCGCCACAGCGAAATGAACCGCCAACTTATCCAGCACATTTTTATGCAGCCGCAACCCATCAATGGGAAACACCCATACACTCATTCACACACACATAAAGTACGGTCAATTTAGTTCATCAATTCACCTTTAGCAATATTATACGCTCATTCATTACTTCATAAAATCCCCCTAGAATCAGAGGGTCCTTATTGACCATATTTGGAAAGGTCATCAATATTAATGAGAATTCAATGAAAATTCAACTCTACAGTTTAACAAAGTGACTTTTATTGACATTTTAGTCACTTGTAATAATAATATAATGTATAATAAATCATATCTAGAGAAATAGGAGTGTAAAATGTGCTGCAGTTTACTAGACAGTTTCTGTAGTGTAATACACAACACCAACAGAGACAATATAGCACACGATTACACATGTATACACAAGGTTAAAGAGGAAAGAAAGATCAAGATCTCATAACGCAATACAGAAGCAGAAATAAAAGAGGGAAAATGAAAACAAGAACCACATAATACAGTATGAAAAATGATGTTCCGTGTGTGCATTGTGTGCGAACCAGATGTCCTCACAAGTATAGCAATACCAGTAAATGTTGACCTGGTGGAGATATTTTTTATACCTACAGTATGAGGAAAATGGCTAAAAGTCTGAATGAAGTATTGTGCAAATGTTAAAATGTGAGTGTGAGTGTATGTGAACATACTCTAAATACAGAGAGTTACAGATATTTGAGTACTGAGAGAGTTTCCAAAGCGGAGCTTCTTCTAACTCGCTGAATTCAAGAGACGACGTGGTATGACGTGTTAGACTATTTATAGGGGTTTGCTCTTCAGCTGATTGGATAATAGAATGATTGTCTGTGATGAATTAGCCTCGTCAAAGACTGATCGTGCTCCTGTTTATAAAACATGACTAAAAGCTGGAGCCTGGAGGAGTTCAGAAATCAGCTGCAGATGAAGCTGTGATCTGACGGAAAACTACAGTTTGAAGCTGCGGTCACACTTGGCTTTGTGTGTGCGAAATTCTGTCACACGGCGCTGCGAAAAGGGGCGGGATTAAACAAGCGATTGCTCCATGATTTCAATTTCTGTTCAGAGAGGTCCTGTTTTGATCCTCGATTGGTCTCACGCAGTCAAGTGACGAGATTTCGCAGGTCAGAGTTCACCAAGCTTGAGCTTTGCACTGCAGCGAACTACAAAACTTAACGCATGACCCTGCGTTTGCGGTCTGACGCATTCGCGTGCATATGAATGGAAGTCTATGGGGAGAGAAGTCAAGTGTGATCGCAGTTTAAGTGTGAATCAGTGACTCGTTTCCCCATGATGCTTCAGTAAGTGGGTCAGAAAGAGGGAGACTAGTAGACTGTGCACTGTAAAAAACATTTTCAGTATTTTGTGCTTCATGTTTTTATTTTTCCTGTTTTATTTCTGCTTTTGAGTTGCATTATGGGATTTTGATCTTTTTTTCCAACAAATTTTCACATCAGAGCTGGACAGAGCTGAGATTCACAACCAGAACAAAACAGAACTCATTTGTGAATTACTACATACAGAAACTTCATTAACAGATATTTTTTTACAGTGTGCATAAAGGTTAAAAATGTACAGAAAAATTTAAGCACACACTGAGTAGAGAAACTTTTATTTTGATAACAGAATACTCAGAAACTCTGCTGTAAACAGATTTAGTCAACAAACTCTGTGCCAGATGCTGATCATGATGATGTTTGAGGGGACTTTGCATTAAAGGAGTTTGCAGCTTTCCCATTGTTGCAGATGTGAAATGTTGTTGTGCTGATTGTAAACGGACTCAGCCCTCCGTCATCCCAGTGCTTCAGTATTATTATCCTTCTATTATTATTCCCTCCAGAACTGTCTTGATCATCTGTCTGCGCTCCCGTCTCACGCCTCCAAAAGCCACCGCATTCATTACGTTAGGTCTTCATCTATTTATTAGAGGAGAACAAACACCACAGTGGAGAATCCCAACAGTGCAGCAAACTACACGTCTCTCAGCGATTTTTCTGACAGTTTATCAGGAAGTGATGATTCTGTTCTCTTTAGTTTCTCATTGGATGGATACGCTGCTTTATTCACTAATCTTTACACAATATCACAGTTTTGTCTATGGATGGAAGCATAAACATGACATTTTTTCCCCTTTAAATTGCTGAATTCTGCTGATTCTGTAGGGGGGTGTAAACTTATACACACATCTTTTTCATGATGTAATTTGGGAACACATCTGAATATAATCAAAGTTAATGACTTACACACACACCCCAGCTCTCATCCATGAACGCACCAATTTCTGACCCAATCAGAGCATCTGATGTGCCAGAAAAAGAGCTGAGAGAAGCCCGGATGACTTTTAGCTTAAGCAATGGCCTGGATTAGGATCCCGATATTTTTCGTTAATTGCATTTCGTCTTTGTCTTCTGAGTCGCAGCTCATTTATTACAGGAGAACAAACACCACAGTGGAAATCCCAACAGTGCAAGCAAAACTACACGTCTCTCAGCAATATCTGATGATGATCTTCTCTTTTGTTTCTCATTGGATGAAAATGCTTCACTGGTGTTTATATGCAACATTCCAATTATGTGCATTAATCTACTTTGCATCTTTGGATCTAAATGCAGCAACTAAGTGCTACAAGATATACAGCAACAAATCAAAAATGCAACCCAAACCAGAATTACAAGCTTACAAGCATAAAATCCCAGTACCAAGCCAAAAGTCACACCGCAATATTCATCCATTCAATCATTTTCCTTCAGCTTAGTCTCTGATTTATCAGAGGTCACCACAGCAGAATGAACCGCCAACTGTTACAACATGTTTTACTCAGCAGATGCCCCTCCAGCTGCAACCCAGTACTGGGTAACACCCATACACACTTATACGGCCAATTTAGTTAATCAATTCCCCTATAGTGCATGTGTTTGAATTGAAACCCACGCTAACACAGGAAGAACATGCAAACTCCACAGAGAAACGGCAACTGACCCAGCCGGGACTCAAACCAGCGACCGTCTTGCTGTGAGGCGACAGTGCTGGCCACTGAGCCACCACACCGCAATAATCAATAAAACAGTAAGACAATAAATAAGCAAAAGATTATAAATCTCATAAAAGTGACAGTGATAATCACAGATAATCACAGCGCTCCTGGTAATTGTGGGTAATGCAGTCCATAATGCATAACAGCCTGAAAGGAGAAGTTTTATAAAGAAAAACAGACTAAAATGTGAGCTTTTCGTTCAGTGCTGGCGGCTGCGTGAGGTTTGGTTCAATCGGTGTGTTTGGCATCATGGGAAAGATCCAAATGTTCTTTCAGGTTCATACAATCTTCATGAGCAAACAGATGCAGGTATTGCAGGATCTATAATGCACACGAGACAAACACAAACCTCACAGCATGCTGAAACTCAAGTAAATGTCTCTCTCGCTTTACACAAAGTTCAATAAAGAAAGCTAGAGAAAACTTGCCTTGTATTTCAGCAGGAGCACAGAATGCCTTCAGTTACTGTGAAACAACATTGCAGGAGTTGCAGGAGACCACTTAACCCCTGTCTGTGTGACTTAAATACTATTTATTTAATACTAGATACCTCTAAACACATGTTTATACACCTAGAAAGAGTTCTTCTTTTGAGAACAGACATTTAAATGTGTTTTGACTGAATATTGCACACATTAGGGCTGGGTGATATTAAAAAAAATAATCACGATATCATGTTTCACATCATTCAGTATCGATAAATATTGAGTATTTTTTAACAATACATTTCAGAATATTAGGATTTTCTAACCACTTTATTTTAATTTACCAACATTACTAATGCAAATAGATTTAATAGTCAAAAACAAAAATATTTCAGCAAAATGAGTGTAAAAGAGACTCTTAAACCTGATAAATAAAAGATTGGTTCTACATTGCGGTGTGCTTGCGGCATTTGCAAGAGTTGAGATATTTTCAACTAGGTGTAAGAAATACAGAAAATGCGCACAGCACATGTGTTTGGACTGTGGGGGAAACCGGAGCACCCGGAGGAAACCCACACCAACACGAGGAGAACATGCAAACTCCACACAGAAACACCAACTGACCCAGCCTGGACTCACACCAGTGACCTTCTTGCTGTGAGGCCACAGTGCTAACCACTGAGCCACCGTTTTGCCCCTCAATTACCCTATTATATTATATTATATTATTTTAGATTATTTTAGATTATATTATATTAAGCCCATTTAAACCACCAATGAAAGATAATTGAAAAAAACAGTATATTAAAGCAGCCTAAATGGCATTCAGGATTCACATGCACTTAGATAAATGCACATAAGAATATTCAGAAATCTACATAAGGAGCAGCGGCACATGCAAATATGTCCCACATCTGGCTCTGAATATCTTAATATCACAGCCTTCATCTGTAAAGACTGTATTTCTTTCTGAATAAACACAGTATATGTGTAAATTTACATGCAGCAGTTACAGTAGTGTCGGCTGACCATGTGAAGAATAACTAACATGCCCAAACATTTGGGTAAAATATGCATGATTTTGTAAGCAACACTATTTGCCTGCTGCCGGCCTGGAGAAGAATATAAAGAGCTGTGACCGACTGTGAACAGAGAGAGAGAAGGAAAGATTTATAGTTACTGTATATTTATGAGGCTCAGTCTGTCACACTGGTCTCAGATCAGCTGAGAGTTAATGAAGAGACGCCACACAGACTGTCACTGCTGAGAGTCAACGCGACATTTAAAGAGACAGTCACAAGCAAAATAATCATATACATCAGGAGAAAATTCAGTCTGAACATGTTTGCATTATTCCATACGCTCAAAAAAAAATAATAATACACACACACACACAAACACACACACACATGCCCTAACCCTATATACACACATGTCGTACTGTCCTGTGAAATACTTTTTTTGTCATATATTTCCCAGATGATGTTGAACAGATTCAGGAATTTCTCACAGTATTTCCTCTAATATTTTTTCTTCAAAATTTGTTTTATTTAGGCTAGAATAAAAGCAGTTCTTAATTGTTTTAAAGCCATTTTAAGCTCAATATTATTAGTTTTGGATTGTCTCCAGAACAAACCACTGGTATACAATAACTTGCCTAATTACCCTAACTTTACACTAATTAACCTAGTGAAGCCTTTAAATGTCACTTTAAGCTGAATACTGCAGCACATTTCCAGCAGGGCTGGGTGATCAAATTGGCATCAGTATTTATTGACACCATTGTCAATATCGATTTTAAAAAATGTAGTTTCGGTGTGAAGGCTGTAGTTTTATTAAAATGTGTCTGCTGAGCGCGCGTGTTGAAAGCAATGCCAATAAGCTTAGGGTGTAAAGCCTGTTTCACACCACGAGCGTGAGCAGCGCGTGTTTTTATTTCATCACCAGTGTTAACAGATTAGAGCTTCGACAATGACCAAAAACACATTAAATGACAGTAAAAAGTTGCAATTTTACCCAGTAAATGCATCTATAAGAAACTTAAATGATTAAAAAGGGCAACAAATATATATTAGGGCCAGAACTACAAAACCAAATTTAAAACAATTTAGTTAAAAACAATACTTAGTTTTGCTTAGTAAGTTGCACACTAGTTTGATCATGTATAAATATCACGGGCGGATTGGCCATCTGGCAATTCTGGCAAATGCCTAAAGGGCTGGACTATTCTTTAAACGTGGGCCAGTCAGCTTCTTTTTTTTTTAATTTCTGACAGTTTATCAGGAAGTGAGGATTTTCTTCTCTTTAGTTTCTCATTGGATGGATACGCTGCTTTATTCACTAATCTTTTACACAATATCACAGTTTTGTCTAATTCACATCTATGGATGGAAGCATAAACATGACATTTTTCCCCTTTAAATGACTGAATTCTGCTGATTCTGTAGGGGGGTGTAAACGTATGCACACATCTTTTTCATGACGTAATTTGGGAACACATCTGAATATAATCAAAGTTAATGACTTATACACACACACCAGCTCTCATCCATGAATGCACCAATTTCTAACCCAATCAGAGCATCTGATGTGCAGAAAAGAGCTGAGAGAAGCCCGTGATGACTTTTAGCTTGAACAATGGCCTGGATTGAGGATCACGATATTTTTCAATTTATTGCATTTCGTCTTTGTCTTCTGAGTCGCAGCTCATTTATTAGAGGAGAACAAACACCACAGTGGAGAATCCCAATTCATCAAAATACATTTCTCTGAGCAATATCTGTGCAAGTTTATCGGAAAGTGAGGATTCTGTTCTCTTTAGTTTCTCATTGGATGGAAATGCTGCTTTATTCACTAATTCTTTATGCAATATTCCACATGTGTGCATAATTCCTCTATACATATTTTGATGTAAACACACCTACTTTTGATCAGTGATATTATCATGATTCATATCCATTATTTGTGTTCACACAGAGAGAATTTAAAGCTATAAAACAGGTGATTTGAGGATAAATTCTGCATTCTCTGTCATTTTTCTCTGACCTCCAAAACGGCACTTTTCTCCAGGAGTTCAGAGTGAGAAACCTTCAGACTTCAAGGCTTCAGTCAGGTCTTTGTCAGAGCTCGTCTTGATGAACTTCACTTCTTCATTATCTATTCTATATGTTGTCTGGAAGGTCTCGGCTTCTCGAGTTTCAAAAGGATCTTTTATCATCAGCAAAAAACTTTCCATATCTGCATGATTAGCATTAAGCCCTTCGGTGCCTGTGTGAGTATAAGAGCAGATAATGACCAGGCAAGGGTCACAGAACAGTGTGGAAAAACACTCTTAAAATGCTGCTATCGTTTCAACAACTAAAATAACTCGTCTTCAATCTGTTGTTCAGACATGGCAGTACATTACAGTACATTATATTACATTGCTCAATGCTGAATTCATAATGATTGTTGAGTTGATCTTGTGTTCAATATATTATTTTAGTATTGTTTGGATCAGGGGGTGTCCAAACTCATTCCTGGAGGGCCAGTGTAACCAGGGAGTGACACTGACAACAGTGATGCAGATCCAAATGCAGGTTTATTGGCTAGGTCAGGTCAGCAGTGGTCAATACAGGGGCAAACAGATGTATAAGGCCAATCCAGAGTCATAGTCAAAATAACAAACATGATCACAAGGCAGGCAGCAAACAGGATAAACAAATAAACGAGGTGAGGATCAAAAACACGGCAAAGCAAGACAAAGGAAACGCGTTGTAATGTCACTATACAGCAGGGATGTCAAACTCAATTCCTGGAGGGCCGCAGTCCTGCACAGTTTAGTTCCAACCCTAAGTAAACACACCTGATCAAACTAATTGAGTCCTTCAGGCTTGTTTAAAGCCTGCAGGTGAGTGTGTTGGAGCAGGGTCGGAACTAAACTGTGCAGGGCTGCGGCCCTCCAGCAACTGAGTTTGACATCCCTGCTATACAGTTAACAAGACTCAGCACATGTGTTTGTTTGAGAGGTGTATATATAGTCTGTGTAATCAGTCCAAAAGCAGCTTCAGCTGTAAGTGTAATCAATGGTGACTTGGAGCAGGTGAGTATGTGTGTGTGTGTGTGTGTGTGTGTGTGTGTGTGTGTGTGTGTGTGTGTGTTGCATGACTGGGATCTGTAGTCCATAAACCAGCAGATCTGTAGTTCATGTGAATGTGAATGTTTTCCAGCGATCTATGGTGCTTAGATCGCTGGTGATTGTGACAGCCGGGGTCCTGGAGAGTTTATCTCCAACTTGCTGTAACACACCTGCCTGGAACTTTCTAGTATACCTAGTAAGAGCTTGATTAGCTGGTTCAGACGTGTTTGATTAGGGTTGGAGCTAAACTCTCCAGGACATCAACCCTCCAGGACTGAGTTTGGACACCCCTGGTTTAGATATTCTAAGTCATGAGACCATATTATTCAAAAGAAACTCCAGACAAGCCTGATCAATGTTATCCTGATGAAGGCAGTTGTTCGCCGAAATGCGTAGGCGCAGTTTTAAGGAATAGCTATGTCAGTAAAGGTTTTTAAATATTTTTACACATTTTTTCTCACATAAATCAATCAAGTTTGGTGAAGGAGAAATCATGGTTTGGGGTTCAATCATTCAGTATGGGGGCGTGCGAGAGATCTGCAGAGTGGATGATCAACATCAACAGCCTGAGGTATCAAGACATTTGTGCTGCCCATTACATTACAAACCACAGGAGAGGGACAATTCTCCAGGAGGACAGGATTGGCCAGCCCAGTCACCAGATATCAACATTATTGAGCATGTTAGATGGAGGAGGAGGCGTTGAAGATGAACACAAAGGATCTCGTTGAACTCTGGAAGTCCTGCAAGAAGGCTTTCTTTGCCATTCCAGATGACTTTATTAATCAGTGATTTGAGTCATTGCAGAGATGTATGGATGCAGTCCTCCAAGCTCATGATGGAGTCAGACACAATATTCATTCTGTTTCCACTGCAGCATGAGCACATATTCTATACTGGACATTATTGAAGGTTCAGTGACCAGACTTTAGTCTGAGCAGAGTCAGACCTTACTGTCCTAAGGCAAGGCAAGGCAAAGCAAGTTTATTTATATAGCACATTTCATACACAGTGGCAATTCAAAGTGCTTTACATAAACAGGAATAAAAGAAACAAGTATAAGAGAAATAAAAACAAATAATAAAAATGGTAAAAATGAAAATAAAATAAAATAAAAACTGATAAAATGTTATAAAAGAATTAAAAAGAAGAGAAAAACATAGTAGTTCGATCTGTCGGACGTAGCACAGTGCTCATTCAGTAAAGGCACAGCTAAACAGATGTGTTTTCAGTCTTGATGTGAACATGCCTAATGTTGGAGCACATCTGATCATTTCTGGAAGCTGATTCCAGCAGCGAGGGGCGCTGTTAGTAGCTGAAAGCCGATTCACCCTGCTTTGACTGAACTCTTGGAGTTTCTAATCTATTTGATCCTAAAGATCTGAGTGATCTGTTAGGTTTGTATTCAGTGAGCATATCTGTAATGTATTGAGGTCCTAGGCCATTTAGTGATTTATAGACCAGTAATAATACTATAAAATCTATTCTGAATGTAACTGGGAGCCAGTGTAAAGACCTGAGGACAGGTGTGATGTGCTCTGATTTCCTGGTTCTGGTCAGAATTCTGGCCGCAGCGTTCTGGATGAGCTGCAACTGTCTGACTGTCTTTTTGGGAAGGCCAGTGAGGAGGCCATTACAGTAATCTACCCTGCTGCTGATAAAAGCATGAACAAGTTTCTCTAAGTCTTCACTGAAAACAAAGCATCTAATTCTTGCAATGTCTTTGAGATGATAGTATGCTGATTTACTAACTGCTTTGATATGACTATTAAAACTCAGATCTGACTCCAGAGTCACACCAAGATTCTTGACCTTATTTTTTGTTGTTTGACCCTTAGAGCCAAGGTACGCATTCACCTTGAGAACCTCATCTCTTATCCTAATCAAATCAGTCAACATCAAGACATGATCAGACTTTACTGTGGTCAAATAAGCGTCATCTAGAGGCCTTTACCTTTCATAGAAGACACTTCTGATACCAAATGATCAACTAGAATTCAAGTTATTACTTGTTGTTCCTAAAACTTGAATAGGCGACATGACCTTTGTCAGGTGGTGTGTATATATATATATATATATATATATATATATATATATATATATATATATATATATATATATATATATATAGTGAATGCACCGATACTGATATAGACCGATAAATGACATTTTTAATGTTAGCATTATCAGTCTGATTACAAAATTACACTGTAAAGCAACATAAGTTAATTTACAGTTTTCATATTTACTCATTTATGGTTGTGAACTGCATTATGGGATGTTGATCTCTGCTCTGCCCACTTCTGATGTTTAAAATTCAACTCTACAGTTTAACAAAGTGACTTTTATTGACATTAAGTGACTTTGAAATAATAATATAATGTATAAGAAATACTATCTAGAGAAATAAGAGTGTAAAATAACAGTAAATGCACTGATTACTAGGTTTGTGTAGTGTAATATACAACACCAACGCAGACTATTACACACTTGCAGAAAATACACTTTTTACACCCTTTTATAAGATCAAGATCCCATAATGCAACTCAAAAGCAGAAATAAATGGGGGAAAATAAAAACATAAATTACAAAATAGAGAAAACTGCTAGTTTATGAATATTATACAGTATAGTCCAATATCTTTAAGCTGATCCATTATCTATTATTTCTGCTGGTTGAATAACTTCTCCTGCAAGCTGCCTGTTAATGCTTGATTGTTAGATAAGAAAAATATTGCCAATTGTTTATCAAATAAATGGTGAGCCAAAGACCAAAAACCAAAGTTTTTTTTCTTAAGTATTAAAAATCACATCAAACTTTTTAGTAGTGGCGAGATGTAAAATAAAAATATCTAGAGGAAACAATTGAAATATTAAACATGTCGTCGTCGTCTTCTTCTTTTGTGGTCTGATTAGGGGACGCTGTGTGTCTGGGTCAGTAGCTAGAGGAAAGGAAGGTCTCAGATATGAAAAGAACATAAAGGAACTGCAGAGGCAGAACAATGAGCCGTGATTCAATAATTCACAGAGACTTTCTGTGTGTCTCTGAATCACATGTGAAGAAGCAGCGCTGAGATCTTGAGGCGTCTCAGAAGAGGAGTTTGGCTTCATTCTCAATGCTGTCAAAAGTCATTTGCTATAGTTCTTAATTACATTTGAGCAAGCTCGTTGCTGTAATTTAACTAAGTAATATTTACTTTAGGGTTGGACTCACAGCAAGAAGGTTGCTGGTTTGCGTTCCAGCTGGGTCAGTTGGCGTTTCTGTGTGGAGTTTGCATGTTCTCCCTGTGTTGGTGTGGGTTTCCTCCGGGTGCTCCAGTTTCCCCCACAGTCCAAACACATGCGCTATAGGGGAATTGATGAACTAAATTGGCCGTAGTGTATGAGTGTGTGTATGATTGAGTGTGTATGGATGTTTCCCAGTACTGGGTT
Organism: Danio aesculapii; assembly: GCF_903798145.1. Lineage (NCBI taxonomy): Eukaryota > Metazoa > Chordata > Actinopteri > Cypriniformes > Danionidae > Danio > Danio aesculapii. Next base: position 1,068,053 of record NC_079447.1, on the reverse strand, counting down.
GCAGCAGGAAGGGCATTCACTGTGTAAAACATGCTGGATAAGTTGGCAGTTCATTCCGCTGTGGTGACCCCGGATTAATAAAGGGACTAAGCCAAAAAGAAAATGAATGAATGAATGAATGAATATTTCCAATGAGCCTTTGTTGTAAGTTCATGTAATGTAATGATTTACTCCATCATGCAGCACACTGGCGTTTTTATGTTGCCATACGGTACGACTGGGGTTACTTTAGCCGATTGGCTAAAGTGGACGAGCTCTTACACTGTTTTTATCATGTCGAGCTCTACGTTTTATCGCATGTAATTTGACACCAATAAAAATGACACACAGCTTCAATCTTTAGAGTGCTGCAAACTGCATTAACCTCAGTGTTTCAGTACTATAAAACCTGTGTTCGGACACGAGACGCAGTTCGTCATCCTTATTGTCGAGGACAACACAAAATCTTGAGCAATACTCTTCACTGAACATGGATTATACACATAGATATCAGCTTTTTGGGGGCACGGTGGAGTAGTGGTTACCACTGTTGCCTCACAGCAAGAAAGTCACTGGTTTGAGTCCCGACTGGGTCAGTTGGCATTTCTGTGTGGAGTTTGCATGTTCTCCCCGTATTAGCGTGGGTTTACTCTGGGTGCTCCGGTTTCCCCCACAGTCCAAACACATGTGCTATAGGGGAATTGATTAACTAAATTGGCCGTAGTGTATGAGTGTGTGAGAATGAGTGTGTATGGGTGTTTCCCAGTACTGGGTTGCAGCTGTAAGGGCATCCTCTGCGTAAAACACATGCTGGAATAGTTGGTGGTTCATTCCACTGTGGTGACCCCCGATGAATAAAGGAATTAAACTGAAGGAAAATGAATAAACTGGAGCAAACATCAGACAGAGAATTGTAGTTTTCTGCAGGAGGAGGAGCCACTGTGGGCTCATAATGTTGACCTAATTATTGTATTTATATATGCATAATAAATATACAGCATATAAATGTATTGTGTCAATACTAGAGTTTATTTGAGCACTGAAAATGAGATAATAAAGAGCAGGTGCTGAGACAGAGTGTGTGTGTGAGAGAGAGAGAGAGAGAGAGAGACAGAGTGTGTGAGAGAGAGAGGGATGTATCTGACAGTGTTCTGATGAGGATTGGAGCCTGCAGTGGCGCATCTGTGGCCTTACAGTAAGAGTTTTCCTCAGGTGGCTTAAAAATATGAAAAAACGAAATACTGTCACACTTAGAGCAGAGAGAGAGAGAGAGAGGAGCATGTGGAGTGTAAAACTCTTATCTATCTATCTATCTATCTATCTATCTATCTATCTATCTATCTATCTATCTATCTATCTATCTATCTATCTATCTATCTATCTGTCTGTCTGTCTGTCTGTCTATCTATCCATCTATCTATCCATCCATCCATTTTTCTGCCTATTCATCCAACCATCCATTCGTCTGTCTTTCTGCCCATACATCCACCCACTCATCCATCCAACCATTCATCCACACATCCATCTGCCCACCCATCCGCCCACCTATCTGCCCTTCCATACATCTATCCATTCATCCCCATCCATCTATCTTTCTGCCTATCCATCCACCCATCCACCCATCCACCCATCATCCATCCATCCGTTCTTCTATGCACCCATTAAATCATCTATATCTATCCATCTTTCTGACTATCCATCCATCCTTTTATCTATCCATCCATCCAGTTATCTATCCATCTATCTTTCTGCCTATCCATCTAACCATCCATCCATCCGTCTTTCTGCCTGTTCATCCATCCATCTTTCTGCCTATTCATCCATCCATTCATCCTTCTATCTATCCATCCATCCAATCATCTATCCATCCATCTTTCTGCTTATCCATCCATCCATCCATCCATCTTTCTGCTTATCCATCCACCCTTCCATCCATCCATTCATTCATTCATTTGCCCATCCATGCAACCATCCGCCCACCCATCCATCCATCCGCCCATCCATCTGCACTTCCATCTATCCATCTATCTGCCCATTCATCCATCCATCCATCCATCCATCTTTCTGCTTATCCATCCATCTTTCTGCCTATCCATCCAACCATCCATCCATCCATCTATCCATCCATCCATCTTTCTGCTTATCCATCCGTCTTTCTGCCCATCCATCCACCCTTACATAGATCCATCCGCCCATCCATCTGCACTTCCATCTATCCAACCATCTGCCCATTCATCCATCTATCCGCCCATCTATCTGTCTGCCCATTCATCTGCACATCCATCCATCCATCCTTCTATCTATCCATCCATCCATCTGTCTTTCTACCTATCCATCCACTTATCCATCCATCCATCCATTCACCCACCCATCCATCCATCCATCCATCCATCTGCCCATCCATCTGCACTTCCATCTATCCAACCATCTGCCCATTCATCCATCTATCCGGCCATTTATCTGTCTGCCCATTCATCTGCACATCCATCCATCCAACTTTCTGCCTATTCATCTATCTATCCATCCATCAATTTATCCAGCCGTCTTTCTGCTAATCACCCTTCCATCCATCCATTCGCCCATCCATCCATCTGCCCACCCATCCATCCATCCATCCGCCCATCCATCTGGACATTCATATATCCATCTATCTGTCCATCCATCCATCTGCCCACTCATCTGCTCCTCCATCTCTCCATCAATCCGTATTTTTCTATTCAGTTTATTCTCTATCATGTTTTTATTTATGCATCCATTCATCCATCCAACCATCATTCTACCAATTAATAAATTAACAATTATTCTACCAGTTCAGTGATGTAAATCTGTGTGTAGGTGAATGAGCAGGACGGAGTGTTTGTTCTGATAATCAGTGCTAGTGTTGTAAAGCAGCAGCGGCAGCAGCAGCAGACTCTCATTGATCAGGCCTGCTCTGTGACCTGCAGCTGACCTGATGTGTTCTGCTGTCAGAGACTCCAGCTTTACATCTCTAATTAGACCGAAAGATGAAGCACAGCAGTGGCTGACCTTAAGGGCTGTTTTACTCCAACATAAACTCAAGGTCTATTCCAGCAGATAGAGAATCAACAGGACACATGTAAAACACTGTCAAAGAGATGCACAGAGGAGGAGAAGACTATGAGGCATACGCATACCTGTCAACCCTCCTGTTTTTTCTGTGTTTTACTATTATATCCAGCTACAGTACAGTTAAAGTGTTTTCCTGTGACAACAGTTTGAGCATGTCATGGACGAAAATAAAAAGCTGGGGGGTGAGGGGTGTTGTGGACGAAATGCAGTTTCTGTTACAAACACTCACCGGCCACTTTATTAGGTAAAGTGTGAGTTTTACTTTAGAGATTAGTTAGTGTGTGAGTGTGAGTGAGTGTGTATGGATGTTTCCCAGAGATGGGTTGCGGTTGGAAGGGCATCCGCTGCGTAAAACATATGTTGGCGGTGCATTCTGCTGTGGCGACCCCGGATTAATAAAGGGACTAAGCCAAAAAGAGAATGAATGAATGAATGGCTTCACTCTTTATTATTTCTCTTTCTATTATGAATCTTTATTGTGACACAAAACGTGTTCGATTGACTCCTCCTCTTGACAATGATCACATAATCCATCTGGATGCTTCCCTTATTAAATGTAATGTTTTGTTTAAACCTGTGTGTCCCATTCTCAATCGTGTTATTATGTCTTCTGTTTTATTATTTCCTTAACCCATCCTCCAATTTCCTGCTTTCTCCTGGATTCTAGAGCAGGGGTTTTCAAACTGTAGGGCGTGAGACATTGAGGCGTGCACTCGAGTAAAGTATGATGACGATTTTTTTGCGTTCACTAGAGGGAATAATCTGATTAATGTTAGCTCCACATCTATCTATCAGGCACCTGTGGAGTTAATGTGTTCCAGTAAAACAGATACAAATAAAATGGAGTGGGTGCTTTTTAAAATGAACGACGGTGAATGAAAATAAACCGGAGAGCGTCTGACAAAAGAGTGCTCTTCTGAATCAAATCAGCAGGATGCCATTCTGGATCTTTCACTAACTTTGAAGACACAACCGACTATGTTTACATGGATGTCGGTAACAGCCTTTATCTGAATAAGACAATAATATAATTACGTGAAGTGCCTTTTGAATGTTGCATCACCAGGCTATTCACGTTTCCTGCAGAGTCTCATGTAATTTTAGGTGTTTCATCTTTAATTTCTCGACTTTAACTGCAGTTTGGCAGTTTCAACTTCACTCATGAGCATTTCATTTATGCCCCCGTGACAAACTGGAGTATTAGACGCAAATATGAAGGACTGGTGGAAGAATGTTGCTTTTATTGATACCGCACGTCCAATGGAAAGAAAAAAACTCTAAACCTAAAAGCGTGTGTCCTAAAAGTTTGAAAACCCCTGTTCTATAGTAATGTCTACCCGTTCAACACAATCTCACGACAATTCGTAACTTTTTGATTTAGTGGCTAATTCGTATGAATTCATACGATTTGCTCATCCCCCAATGACGGTTGGGTTTATAGGTGGGGTTAGGTGCCACGCCTCCTTTTTAAAATCGTACAATTTCGTACAACTGAACTCATACGACTGAATTAGCCACTAAACTGACAAAACGTAAAATACTTACGTTTTCTCGTGAGATCAGGCTGACCCATTATATCCCTATCCCTATTATATTGCCATTGTTTTAATATGTCCTTCTTAACAATAGGTGCGTTCGACTTCATGCAGCACTGCGCAGCTCGATCAAAGTCTGTCTTAAAGCGGTGCATGCTGGTTAGAAATGTTGTCCGGATTGATGCTGCGCCGACGCCACGTGACTGTCACATGTGGTATCAAAGTACCGCGACAGTGCTCTGAGATCAGATGACTGCACAAGCTCTGATGACGACACCGATATAACACGATTGGTCGAGTTCACCACATGACAACAAGCACGTGTGTTTCAGGTTTATTATTGGACAACTTTCGATTCAAAAGTTTTTAAACAAACAATTCACTTTTCACACCATCTTGTACACATCATGCTTATTAAAAGACTACAAATACTTTACTGCAGTGATCATGTTTTGTTAAATAATCTGATTATAAAGGCTAGCTTGTTTGCACAGGTTTATTTTCAACCTTTTTTATACAGACTATTTACTGCATTCAGCTCCATGAACGATTTAAATGATATATTTTAGTGAACAACCCAAATATTAACTCAAATGAGTCTTAAGACTTGAAATAAAATGATTATCATCATTGATTCAGCCACCCTAAAGGTTTCTTAACAAATTAAGTTAAAGGACTACTTTATTAAATAATTCTAAAATGATTTATATGATTGTAATAGATATATTTTAGTTCCTGTCTAGCCCTTTATCCCTGCTCTTTCTGGGAAACGTCTACTTAAAGTGGAGCTCTCTTATTTTAGGAATGTCCTTTTGTTTAATCTTTTTGGATTAAAGTGCTTTTTTTTAAAAAGTGTTCATTATCCAAAATAATTTTAATCATCGTTAAAGACTTAATCAACACTTTGTTTTGGGTTTTACACTAATATATATTGGAAAGTTTTATATCTATAAATGTACATAAATGTAAAGCCCTTTAGCATATTCAAACAAGAAGTATTAGCCTATAGTGATGTTTAAACTCCTAGAATTTGTGCTTATTGCTTTATATTTAATAGGGCTGTTCATTTATGTTTATATTAGCCTCTCATTCCCCTTATTTCTCTCATGCGTTTGTTATATATTTAATTTATTATTCCCTTATTGTTTAAGAATGAACTGTAGTTTGTATAGACTGTATTCTGATTTATTTGTAAATCTTTTGTTGTTATAAATAAAATAAAAAATAAATAAATGATGATGACGCCATGTGATCGGTCATCATGACTGCAGCAACTTTGAGCCCTGAAGTGTCCGGTTGTCTGGCTTGACAGGTCCGTTTTCAACTCCGCCCCCGCCTGCGCTCGACTAATCTCATTGATCACCGGCTGCAGCTGTGCTTCATGTTGAACGCACCTTATAACTTTTGCTTCTGATTTACTTAATAGGGTATTCATCTATTCATAATTCATCTAGCCTGCATGCCTCTTCAGCTGAAACATCTGCAGCTTCGTTCCCTTTAATTCCTATGTGTGCTGGAATGAACACTACATGAACACTATCATCATCATCACATTTGTTCTCTGACGTCTAAATAAAATTTCATACGTTTCATATATGCAACCCTGACTGTTCTTTGATGATATTGACTTAATTAAACTCAATGCTGAACTGGAATCTGAACATATCACTACTGCCGTTTTTCTCTGTCCAGTAGAGCAGCAATTATAGCCATCAGCTCTACTGTATTGCCAAGTGATCTGTAGTTCTTTTCTTTATTGAAATACCTAATTTTGGTATAAAAACACTTCAGTATATGCTTTATATTAGAATAATATCTTCTATAATCCCTGACATATTAGCGATGTTTCTATAATCCTGGCCATTGTCCAGTAGATCCAAATCAACTAGACCTAAAGGAAATAACCAAGGTGGTGTTGCTGCTATTGGTACTGTTTTGTTAAAACCTTTATCATTCAGTCTCTTTAGTTACTTCCATACTTTCCCTTCCAAACAGGTTTTGTTTTTTCCATATTGCCAATTTGGGATGAGAACTCTTTTGTGTGTGTGTGTGTGTGTGTGTGTGTGTGTGTGTGTGTGTGTGTGTAATTTTGTGTAAAGAAGGTATGAATGGAGTTTTTAGCCACACCCCTTCAGTGGTCATGTGATGATAAGGTCACATGACTCCAACATGGCCGACACTGGAGCCCCTCAGGTGTGCAGATGTGTTTTCTCAACCCATTCCTCAGGTTAGTTGATTGGATCATTTCATATGTTCATTGTATAATTATTCCTCAATGCTGGTAAGGTGAATCTGCTGTGTGTTTGTTGTATATAAAGCAATATATATACACCAATCTGATGGAGAATGTGTATTATGTGAGCCATGTAAGTATGAGTTTACGAAATGGCTTCTTAATAACCATGTGCATGTGAACACAACATTGTGGCTTTTTAATTTTGTTGTCGTTGATTTCTGTTGTTCAAGTATTGTTTGAATTAGTTTTTGTATTGGGATATAGGCCTTTAACATCTAGCAAAGGGAAAACATTAATGAAAGCTAGTCTTTGGGCTAATTTGGGTACATCTATTTTCTTGGGGAACGTTGATTAATGTTCACTGTACTTTGTTGTGAAAAATAATCGGTGTTAAGTGTAATGCGTTACAAGGAACTCTTCAAAGTAAAGAGTTTAGCAGTAATTTGAGTTACGTTCAAAAATGTTCATTAATTTTTATCAAATTGCTAATGCTTTAGCATGTTGAAAGCATGTTTTTAGCACATTGCTGGCATGTTTTAGTTCATGTTCTAGTTTGAGAGCTAATGTGCTCCACGTTTTATCATATTATAAAAGTTGTTAAAGGTGTTAGCTAGCTAAAACTACTCTGTTGGTTGCATGTTTCCTGCATACTTTATCATGTTAGTAGCTGGTTTTAGAAAGTCTTAACATGCTTTAGCACGTCACTAGCATGTTTCTGCATATGGTGTAGCCCATTGCTTTAACATTTTAGCACATTGCAAACGTTTTAACATGTTTTACCACAATGCTACCATGCTTTATACTTGTATTATGGCAGTGCCTACATATTTTAGAACACCGACTACTAATATCGTAGCACTTTGCTAACCGGGTTTAGCGTAATGCTACTATGCTTTATGACATTTATGGCTATTTATGACGTTTTACTTGTTTGAAATGTACATTAACTTTTATTTACTTGCCAATGATTTAGCATGTTCAAAGCATGATTTTAGCACATTGCTACCATGTTTTAGTATGCTAGTTAGGAGTTTATTGTATGTAGCTTGTTAACATGAGTTAGCACATTGACACCATGTGTTATCCTACTGTTAACTGCTACCATGTTTTATCATATTATAAAAATTGAAGGTGCTAGATAGTTAAAACCACTCTGTTGGTTGCATGTTTCCAGCATACTTTATGTTGGTAGCTGGTTTTAGAAAGTCATAACATGCTTTAGCATATTTCAGTATATGGTGTAGCTCATCGCTTTAACATTTTAACACATTACAATTGTTTTAACATGTTCACCACAATGCTACCATGCTAGTTGTATTATGTCATTGCCTACATATTTTAGAACAATGATTTCATCTTACTAATATCGTAGCACTCTGCTAACAGGGTGTAGCACATTGCTACCATGTTTTAGTTTATTGCTAGTTAGGAGAATGTCATATATAGCATGCTAACATGAGTTAGCACATTGACCCCATGTGTTATCATACTGCTAACTGCTTCCACGTTTTATTATATTGTTAAAGGTGCTAGCTAGCTAAAACCACTCTGTTGGTTGCATGTTTCCAGGATACTTTATCATGTTGGTAGCTGGTTTTAGAAAGTCATAACATGCTTCAGCACATCAACTATTATGTTTCTGCATATGGTGTAGCCCATTATTTTAGCATTTTAGCACATTACAAACATTTTAACATGTTTTACACAATGCTACCATGCTTTATAGTTGTATTATGGCAGTGCCTACATATTTTAGAACAATGATTTCATCTTACTAATATCGTAGCACTTTGTTAACATGATGTAGCATAATGCTACCATGCTTTTATGACATTGCTATTTTTGACGTTTTACATTTTTGAAATGTACGTTAACTTTTATAAAATTGCTAATGCTTTAGCATGTGGAAAGCTTGTTAGGAGTTTATTGTATGTAGCTTGTTAACATGCGTTAGCGCATTGACACAATTATACTGCTAATGAACTATCATGTTTTGTCATTGTAAAAGTTGTTGAAGGTCCTAGCTAGCTTAAACTACTCTGTTGATTGCATGCTTCCAGCGTACTTTATCATGTTGGCAGCTGCTTTTAGAAAGTCATAACATGCTATGCACATCACTAGCATGTGGTGTAGCATTTTAGCAAATTGCAAATGTTTTAACATGATTTATCACAATACTGCCCTGCTTTATAGTTGTATTTTGACATTGCATGCATATTTTAGAACAGATTTCATGTTACTAATATCACAGCACTCTACTATCATGTAGCATATTGCTACCATGCTTTGACATTGCTATTTATGACATTTTGTTTTGAATGTACATACATTTTTATCAAATTGCTAATGCTTTAGCATGTTAAAAGCATGATTTTAGCACATTGCTACCATGTTTTAGTTTGTTGCTAGTTAAAGAGCTAAAGTTGTACTGCTAATGTTCTACCATGTTTTGTCATATTGTGAAAGTTGTTAAAGGTGCTAGCTAGCTAAAACCACTCTGTTGGTTGCCTGATTCCTGGATACTTTATTATGTTGGTAGCTGGTTTTAGAAAGTCTTAACATGCTTTAGCACATCACTAGCATCTGCATATGGTGTAGCCCATTGCTTTAGCATTTTAGCACATTACAAACGTTTTAACATGTTTACCACATGTTGTACCATACTTTATAGTTGTATTATGGCAGTGTAATATTTTCATCTTATTAATATCATAGCACTCTGTTAACAGGGTGTAGCATAATGCTACCATGCTTCATGACATTGCTATTTATGACGTTTTACTTTTTTAAAATGTGCATTAACTTTTTATCAAAGTGCTAATGCTTTAGCATGTTGAACGCATGATTTTAGCACATTGCTACCATGTTTTAGTTTATTGCTGGTCAGGAGAATGTTACCACATTGACACCATGTGTTACCATATTGTAAAAGTTATTAAAGGTGCTAGCTAGCTAAAACTACTCTGTTGGTTGTATGTTTCCAGCATACTTGTTGCTAGCTGGTTTTAGAAAGTCATAGCATGCTTTAGCACATCACTAGCATGTTTCAGCATGCGGTGTAGCCCATTTGCTTTAGCATTTTAGCACATTACAATTGTTTTAACATGTTTAATTACCACAATGCTACCATGCTTTATACTTGTATTATGTCATTGCCTACATATTTTAGAACACCGATTTCATCTTACTAATATCATAGCACTCTGCTAACTGGGTGTAGCATAATGCTACCATGCTTTATGACATTGCTATTTATTACATTTTACATAAAAAAGTACATTAACTTTTATTAAATTGCTAATGCTTTAGCATGTTGAAAGCATGATTTAGCACATTGCTACCATGTTTTAGTTTATTGCTAGTTAGGAGAATGTCATATGTAGCATGCTAACATGAGTTCGCACATTGACCCCATGTGTTATCATACTGCTAACTGCTTCCATGTTTTATTATATTGTTAAAGTTGTTAAAGGTGCTAGCTAGCTAAAACTACTCTGTTGGTTGCATGTTTCGAGGGTACTTTATCATGTTGGTAGCTGGTTTTAGAAAGTCATAACATGCTTTAGCACATCAACTAGCATGTTTCTGCATATGGTGTAGCCCATTGCTTTAGCATTTTAGCACATTACAAACATTTTAACATGTTTACCACAGTGGTACCATGCTTTATAGTTGTATTATGTCATTGCCTACATATTTTAGAACACAGATTTCATCTTACTAATCGTAGCACTTTGCTAGCATGGGCTAGCATAATGCTGCCATGTTTTATGTCAATGTTATTATTAAATTGCTAATGCTTTAGCATGTTGAATAAATGTAACCACATAAGTATAAAACTTTAATAGGAGAATGTAAATGTGGCTGAAAGCTGTGGAAACATGCAACAAGCAAGCCCCGCTCCTACTCACAAGGCAGTCTACTCCCAATTGCACGGTATATTTAAAATTCTCCCCTTATTTGTGGATCAAATGTGCTGTATTTTGTCCTCCTTTCCTCCATGTGAAATTGTTGTCAGTATGCCCCACATACAGCAGCTTCCGGTTCATGTGAATTTTAAATTTCCAGTTTACTCTGATGACGATGAGCAGTTTCTGATCAGATATCCGGATTCAGATGTAACTCGTGCTATTGTGAGCTTGTGAAGGACTGCAGATGTGTGTTTATTCCACTGAGGTTTATTCCTGACCGGCCGCTGACCCGACACTCTTCAATGATCTGCCGCTGGATTTCCTTCACACTCATCACAGCTTCTATTGAGCAGAAGAAAAGCAGTTTATGTGTGACCAAACATCACTTCTGACCAGAGCTGCGGCCCACAGACGGCCACAAAAGAGCGAGAAACATGTTGTCTTCAGATTAAAAACACACACGCTGCTGAGAAACTCGACCAACAAAAAAAGCTCAGCCTCATCGACTCCACTGCTCAGGTAAAAAGTTTGAGTTTTGTGTTTGATTTCATTTCTGTCAAGCTTTTTTGAGAGGCTGGCTGTAGTATTGGTAACCTAGTGTAAGGATTGCTACATCTCTCCATAGTGTTAAACCCTGAGAACTGTTATGAAATTCCATGAGCCACGACCACGCGAGATAGTCAGGCACTAAAATGATAAACTCTCTAGTCTAAGAAGAATATCAGCTAGGAAACCAGTTCTTCAACTTCATCCTTCTCTCTGCCCTGGACTTTACTTTCTCCACCAGGGAAGCTCCACACAGAATGTCTAAGTTTTTAATACGGTTAATCTTGTGGCTTTATATTCATGTCTGGTGTCATTTTAAATGTCTCTGCGTGATTGGTAGAGTGATCCTAATTTCACTGCAATATTGTACAGTCTCCCTCATATCAGTTAATTTGGGTTTTGACTTTGATTAGATCTTTGCCAGATGCTCCACTCCAGGGGAAATAGTCTTCACATCCACTCATGACCAGGCAAGAGTCTTGGTGAAGCCTTTATTGTCTTGAATTGATGGTGATTTCAGTATTTAGGGTAAATGTGCAGAAGTGTCTGTGGTATTCTGTAGACAATACTCTGTTGCAGTGTGTGAATTTCTGAGCTCTGCCTCGAGGCTTTTATACAGCAACGTACTTCTACACAGTCAGGTATTAATCTCTAACTCTTAAATGTATCTGTGAGTAATTGATGTTGTACAATCTAAATTGGCTTATTTTGTTTAATTATATGAACTGGAGTGGACAGTCTTTACCCGGCTGAAAAAAAAAACATCTTAAACCAGCCTAGGCTGGTTTTAGCTGGTTGACCAGCCTGGTTTTAGAGGGATTTTGGCCATTTCCTGGTTTCCAGTCAGTTCCAGCCTGGTCTTAGCTGGTCAGGCTAGAAAATGACCAGCTAAATCTAGCTAAAACCATCTTGACCAGCCTGGTTTAAGCTAGACATAGCTGGTTTTGGCTGGGCTCCCAGCCTGGCAATGGTCAAAACCCCTTAAAACCAGCCAACCAGCCTAGGCTGGTTTAAGCTGTTTTTTCAGTAGGGTACATGACAAATGAATGCAAAATTCTTGTTTAACTCTAATATCTCCTGAAATCATTTAAATCTAGTAGATTTTTTAGGCTGATGTTTCCACAGCCTGCAACCAGGATTAGTCATACATTCAGGCTCAATGGATGGAGCATAGGCACAGCATTAGAGTACTGTTGATTTCTGACAATCACTGACTTTGATATAATCTAGTGTCTAAATCAACTTTTTTTTTTTTTTTTTATGAACAAGCATGGGCCTAATATTACTTCTTGGAAAGTAGTTTACAGTTAAATCCTCTATCTAAGAACCAGAACTGGCGAGGATGTGTCGACTCTAAGCGACTTCGGGTAAACGATGAACCATTAACTGAAAATAAGGGTTTATTAGGTTAATTGATATAAATGAGGCCAAATCACAAGCTATAAGGTGATTTAGCTTGAATTAGATGAATCTCAATTTAAATTATCAATTGGAGTCAGATTAAATTCGTTGAAAACAAATTTAAATAAATGTTACCAAATAAAAATCTTTCTTTTCACAATGGCTGAAAAGGCTTACAAGCATTTAACCCTCACCCATGCTGTTAGTTCTGTCATTGGACTAATAGATGGACCCTTACAACAACAAAAAAGAAGATCAGGCTGATCGACTCAACTGGGAAACTCGCACACACACTCTGTGCAGGTAAAACATCTGAGTTTTGAATTTGATTTCTACAATAAAGACATGCACACTGAATTTACAGTCAAATTAAGAGAACACGAACAAAAAAATGTGTTTCTAAAATCAAGCAAATCTTTCACAAAACAAGAATCGATCCCCAATGCGAATTAACTGGGTTTCTGTCAATATTTTAGAGAGGCTCACTGTAGTATTGGTAACCTAGCAACCTGTAATAAACTAGGCAAGCATAATGGAGTCATGCCAATGGAGGCATGATAACGGTTTTAAAGGTATACCGCAGTTTGGAAAAGTCAAAGTTTTGAAACCGCCAAAATTTTCTGTAATACCGTTTCCAAGGTATGTGTAAGATTTTTTTTTTTAATTTGCTAGTTGTTTTTTTTTCTTTTTAGGACAACAGTATCTTCATCCAAACATGTCATTTTGAATAGGAAAGAAATCTGTGTTTTTGAAACTAATGAAGACTGCAGAAGTCCGTGATTAATTTGAATTATTTAGCCAGACATAATTACGGCTCCAAAACATTTAAAATCTTTCGAAATAGAAAATATTTTGTGTTCAAAAGGAGAAAAAGATTTTGTTTCTTACCAGACATTTAAAAAAAATCTATATTTTACAGCAGTAATCACAATATAATCAAATCATGAAAACATGATATTTTTATCCAAGGTTATCATACTGTCAGACTCTTATACCGGCCCAGTCATGTGGCTGTAAATTTTGCTACATTAGATATTTGGCAAATGTGTTTCCATCTCTGAATATATATAGTTTAAATTAGGAAAACACAAACAAAAATGTGTTTCTAATGTGAAGCAAATCTTTCACAAAAAACAATCAGTCAAACAATCTCAAATGCGAATTAACTGCATTTCCTTTAAGATTTTAGAGGGGCTTGTTGTAGTATTGGTAACCTAGCAACCACCTGTAAAAAAGGCAACATCAGAGATCATTCAGCAAATGTGTTTCCGTCTCCCGTTATAAAGCAGCATGTTGTCTTCAGATCAAACAAACAAACAAAAACACTGCTGAGAACCTTCACATCAAGAAAAGAAGCTCAGCCTGATCGATTCAACCAGGAAACTCACTCTGTGCAGGTAAAAAGTTTGAGTTTTGAATTTGATTTCCGCAAGACATGCACACTGAATTTACAGACAGATTAGGAGTACACAAACAAAATGTGTTTCTAATGCCAAGCAAATCTTTCACAAAAAAGAAAAAAAAAACAATCCTAAATGCAAATGAACTGTTTCCATCAAGAGTGGGTGTACATTTGGCTACATTAGATATTCAGCAAATGTGTTTCCCTCTATTATTCACATATAAATAGACGAGAATTTAATCTCAGTATGTTGATGTACTTCTGACTGAAACTGAATATACAGTAGGGGGTGGGGCTTTCTTTTTGTGCATCATTCCTTCATAGCAAACTAATCAGGCGCTCAAATTGAAGATTAACAAAATGAATTGTTTTTTTTTCCCAGTGGATAAACTTACATAGATGAATAAAGCTGCGGCCGTACTATAGTTTGTGCATGCGAAATTCTGTTGTACGGCACTGTGGCACAATCCTCTGTTAGTCTCACGCAGTCAAGTGATGCAATTTCACAGATCAGAGTTCACCAAGCTTAAACTTTCCAGTGCAGTGACCTGCAAAACTTGCCGCATGAGATTGCGTTTCCGGTCTGACGCGTTCGCATGCATATGAATGGAAGTCTATGGGGAGAAAAGTGCATTGTGACCGCAGCTTTAATCACCTGAAGAATAATAAATAAATAAATAAATAAACATGTCACACAGACTTTACTCTCTTTTCACACAACTCTATGGATGTCCAGCGTTCTCCAGCCTCCGGCGCTTAGACTGCAGCTCTGCACAGGAAGTTTGGCCAGAGGAGAAATGGCCATGCCCAACTGAGCCTGGTTTCTCTCCTTCAATTTGGTCAATTGGTGAAGTTTGTTTCTCCACTGTCGCATGGTTTAGGACTTGTGGAGCTGTGCATGGATGGATTCGCTCTTCAGTGTTTGGACTTTCAGCAGTGAATATTAAACCACACTGAACTCTGAACACTGGACTGACACTGTTTCAGTTTACTAGAACTGCTGTGTTCAGCTGCTGCTACACAATCTACAGAGTAAAAGCACTAGAGAAATAAGGAGGAATTGAATCTATAAACTCCGGCGAGCAGAAAAATGTTATTGCAAATTAAGGGTTTTTTGTTCAACATTGGCATGACCCACAATACATGTTAAAACCCAGCTAATGACAAGCAAAATGATCACGAATAACTAATATTTAATATTTATAAGATGTTTGAATGTGCTTTTCTAAACTTAAACGACATTTAAAATGTGATATTTTTTGTAATTTTTCACCATGAACTAGTATTTCTGCTTTTGCTTTGCCCTTTTTAGTTTTAAAATACTTTATATATTTGGATTTAAAAGACAATTTAAAATCATTGCATTTTTATGTCTTTAATTTTAACACTCATGCATTATTAACAGCCACCTGCTTTGTAGACTTCTCATGTTTTCACACAAATATATGAAAAAAAATCATGTCTTAAAATATGATTGCATTATGTTTTCCTACCTCAGGCACATGCGCACACACACACACACACTCTCTTCTCTCCTTATGAAATCCAGACTGGCTTATTTTTGGAAGGTTTTGTTGCTCTTCCTGCCTGTCTCTCACGGGACAGGAAGTGCCTGTTTACTGCCATTAAAAAGCTCAAATTCTGTGCAAATGTGTCCTGATTTGATATGCGGTTCATGCAGAGGGAGATCTACTGGGAGAAACACACGGCAGGTTTGCTTCACTACAGACTAAACTGAGTTTAATGGCATGCTTGTGCACAGACTTCCTCACTGATGATCAGTTTATTAGCAAACATTATGCAAAGCTTGAGAAAACACAACAGCAAAACTGACAAACATCTTTTAAATTATTACTAACATTGAATGTGATGAGGGTGGCATGGTGGCTCAGTGGTTAGCACTGTGGTCTCAGCGTTAGTGTAGGTTTCCGGGTGCTCCGGTTTCCCCCACAGTCCAAACACATGCGCTATAGGGGAATTGATTAACTAAATTGGCTGTAGTCTATGAGTGTGTATGGGTGTTTCCCAGTACTGGGTTGTGGTTGGAAGGGCATCCGCTGCGTAAAACATATACTAGAGGACCACAGCAGCCTCTGAAATGAGATGCAGATTTATAAAAACACACATGTGTTTTTATTAGCAACTATACAAATACTATAAACATTAACCGAGCAGCTTACAGTGTAAGTCTCATTCATCAGGCATGCTTGCTCTTCAATATTTCTTCAATATTTTGAATTCCCAGATCAACCCACTAGGTCAGTCACACCAGCTTTAAAATTAACATTCATTCATTCATTCATTTTCCTTCGGCTTATGCCTCATTCACCTGTCACTCTGTGTGGTGACCTGCTGCAAGTCTGTGTAGGTCTACAGCACGGAGAATGCAACCACTGTACCGTGTATATATATTTAAATGTGTGTGTGTGTGTAGCTGTACTTACTTCGATATATATCTGATCTCGCAGCTGATCCTCCAGGGTTTCTGCTTAGTAAACTCAGTTTAGATTAGAGAGTCTGCCGTGTTTAAAGTGAACAGGCTTGACTTTGAGTTCAGACTGAGACGTCAGTCACTAACTCTTATTATCTGCTTCATGTCAGATTTAATTCTGCTGCTCTCCGAGACAATCTTCAGAAAACACACCACAGATTTAAACAGATCCGCAGAATAAGGCAAGAATAGGCTTCTCTCTCTCTGTCGGTTTCCAGATAGTACGACTGCTTTCACAGGGAGACAATTATTAGTTTTTATGATCACTAAGTTAAAGTGTCGATCCGTACACAAATCAAACATTGGAAAACTCTTCCCTTGAAGTTTGTATGATATTTGTAATTCTCCACACCTTGCAGTCTTTAACACTACTCAAGGGCGGATATTACCAATAAGCAAGGTTAGCAGCCGCTTGGGGCCCCAGAAAATCTGAGGGCCCCCAAATATATACCTAGAAGTGTAAATGATACTATTAAATTATATATAACATCATTTTCTGTCATATTTTGTACGGTGAGGGTCTAAAAATTTTAATTATTGAACGTAATCATAGCATCTGCGCAAATGTGTCCCCCACCTTCAATCATGTACCAGTCTAGCAGTCAAATAAGTAAACATTTAGTCTTAAAAATGAAATGGTTCATTTATTATGTTGTGAATTCAATTGAAAATAAATCGTTTCAAGGGTTTTACAGGGTGCTTTACATTTTCATAAAGAAAAAACGTAGAAAACGATATTGAATGATACAAGAAAAGAAAAACATCAATAATAATAATAATTTAAAAAATTCAACTTAAAAAGAAATTGCTAAGGGCCCCAAAATCCTTAAATCTACCCCGACATTACTTTCTTATCCCTTCAGTACAAATGTTTCCCATCAAGCGTCAGTTCATGAATCATTTTATAAGGCTGCTTATTTTTTATTTTATGTTCCATTTTTTGAACAAGCTCTTGTTGATGTTGTTGTTGTTGTTGTTGTCAGTTTTGGTAAGTTTTTGCTTTTGTTTTGTGATGCCTGGAGCTCATCTGAGAGATTCATCTGTGAGCAGAAATGTGCAGAATTAGATGTTCTGTTTTGTGTATCTGCTATTGATTTGTCATTGAGCTGCTTGCAAAGATTCACTTGTTTTGTAAAACTCATGCCCGTACACACACACACACACACACACACACACACACACACAAACACACTGTTAAAAGATGATTCCAAAATAAAATAAAAAATGGAAATATTGTGCCTTTTAGTTTGTGTATATCTGTCCATTTGTAGGTGTGTGCATGCATGTGTTTATTATGATTATTTGGATGCTGTTTTACTTTAATTAGTATTAGTCATAGCAAATAAAATAATCAATTGTTTGTGTTTGCATGTGTATACACTCACCGGCCACTTTATTAGGTACACCTGTCCAGCTGCTTGTTAATGCAAATTTCTAATCAGCCAATCACATGACAGCAGCTCACTGCATTTAGGCATGTAGACATGGTCAAGACGATCTGCTGCAGGTCAAAGCGAGCATCAGAATGGGAAAGAAAGGGGATGTAAGGGACTTTGAACGTGGCATGGTTGTTGCTGCCAGACGGGCTGCTCTGAGTATTTCAGAAACTGCTGATCTACTGGGATTTTCACGCACAACCATCTCTAGGGTTTACAGAGAATGGTCCGACAAAGAGGAAATATCCAGTGAGCGGCAGTTCTGTGGGCGCAAATGCCTTGTTGATGCCAGAGGTCAGAGGAGAATGGCCAGACTGGTTCCAGCTGATAGAAAGGCAACAGTAACTCAAATAAGCACTCGTTACAACCGAGGTCTGCAGAAGAGCATCTTTGAACATACAACACGTCCAACCTTGAGGTGGATGGGCTACAGCAGCAGAAGACCACACCGGGTGCCACTCCTGTCAGCTAAGAACAGGAAACAAAATCTCTGAGGAATATTTCCAGTAGCTTGTTGAATCTATGACATGAAGGATTAAGGCAGTTCTGAAGGCAAAAGGGGGTCCAACCCAGTACTAGTAAGGTGTACCTAATAAAGTGAGTGTATGTGTGTGTGTGTGTATGTATGTAGCCTATGTATGTATATGTGGGTGCGTGTCTGTTTGTCTAAACGGTTTACACTGTAATTGCATCACTTTATAGTCAGTAGAGTGTTTTGCTATCCTGCTGTGTGTCTTCTGACTCCACCTCTGCTGTCAAACATTGAACTCCTGCATTAACAAACACACTTTACTCTGTCAGTCAGATGAGAAGAGCAGACCAGTGAGAAATCCAGAAGATCATCACCAAAGTGTGTGTGTGACCTGACATGAACTCCTGTACATCTGAGTCATTCACAGCACATGTAACGAGCTGATTTCTGCATCTCATCAGGCTGGAGTTAATAAGATACCAAACATCAAGGGAAATTTGCGATTAGAGTTTGTGATTGAAGCATTTTTGTGTGCTGATGAATGAGCAAAGGGTACATTTCTGTTTAATATAGAAAGACTTTGACATTGTAATGAAAGGTTGAACCGGTGTGAGTGCTAATTTGCTTTCTCACATTAGAAGTTACTTTTGAACTCCTTATACACTGTATTTTATCACAATATTTATTGTAATGAATTTTTCCGGACTGTTTGTTGTTGAAAACGCGTTTGACCCTGCGTGCTCTCTGTTCAGCGTCTCGTTGCTAAGAAACGCATCCAAAACACTAGTCACTCGGCTGAACTTCTGCTCACAACACAAGTAAATACTAAATAAAGTCACCGTTTTTTCACGTTAAATCGTGCTTTAAAAGCTGAGCTGCTGTTCTAATACTAAGTGAACGGGAAATGGATCTGCGTATTCGACAATATTTATCAAAAGCGGAGGAGAAAAAAGGTAATTATGACGAAATAAATGACCAAATAAATGAGGTGTTTATTATCAAGCTAACGCAATTGTAGGGAAAACACCACTATTGGCTGGTCACATCTCACATCAACATATACTGTAGTACTTTATAATTAATCTAACCTTAGTGTATTTGAACCAGTGAATTAAACTGTACATATTATAGTATTTTACAATTCTTCGTTAATTAAAGCTCCAGCATACTCTAAATTTAACCGTAGTGAACTCATAAATACTGTAGTATACTTTAGTTTTTACTATAGTAAACTGTGGTGTATTGTAGTATATTAAACCCAATTGTTGTAGAAAACTACAGCATTGGGTCATGTTTATATTAATATGGTTGTTGCGTGTAACTATAGAATCACCACAACAGAATAATTCAAGTACTTTACAATAGTATGGCAAAAACACCATAATATTTAATGTTGTATTGCAAAGTTTGTAATATAATTATTTTATGTGTATAAAGCTGTAATCGGTGATTCTCTCTCTCTCTCTCTCTCTCTCTCTCTCTCTCTCTCTCTCTCTCTCTCTCTCTCTCTCTCTCTCTCTCTCTCTCTCTCTCTATATATATATACATATATATATGTTGTTGTTGTTATTATTATTGTACTTATTAGTAATTTACTAATATTATTATCTAGTTTTCCCACAATTTGACTTATATTGAATTATTATATATATTTGTATATTTTATTATAATAGGCCTGCAAGTATGCAATACAAAATTAAGTAATGACAAGGGCCAGGCGGAATCTGCGGACGTTTTTTGCTATTTCTGTGGAGAATTTTGGTAAAAATCTGCAGAATTATTTTGGGAGTATCATAACTAAAACCTTAATATGTGAAATAAAAAATAATATCTTTTTAACTTTTATTTAATGTTTAAAATGTAAATCAAATTAGATTTACTCTATTTCATCAACAAAGCAAGTTTCTCATATATATATATACTAAAATACATATATACATATCTCTCATATATCTATTAAAAGACAGAAAATATTACTTTACAAACTGCATTTTACATAAATCAGATGAACATTTTCATATTAGTCAACAATATTACTGTAATTAATAAAAAAAAAAACTGAATAAATATAGATTTACACACATTTACTTAAGTAAATAAAAAGAATTAATGACGGGCTCAAAATCTGATTCCGTATAGGGCCTAGCAATGACATAATATGAAGACATAATATGAACTTTAAAGTTCAAACAGGCTGCAAAAATCACCAAACAAAAAAACATTTGCAATAGTTTCTGAATTAGTACTTAATAATAAATACTTTGAATAGGGGTTTACCTTTAAAATGTTTCTTTAGAACTTTAGCTGACCCTAATGATATTATATCTTTAAAATCCATGGTTCTAATATCCAAAATATAGTGGTCTTCTAAGTTACAGAGGACTAGCAACCTTATTTTATTTATTTCCATCAGTTATATTGTCTGATGAAAGCCAGCACCAATATTTCATTTGGGAAATATTTAAAAAAGGATAAATAATGCACAGGAGAGCGAATGCTTTTGTCCTCAGCTGAATGTTTTCAGTTTTCCCCCATGTATTTCCCCTCTGTGTTGTGTTTTCAGATGCTGTGTATTTGAGGAAAGCGTATGATCTGCTTCAAGCTCCTGGTCCAGCACCATCTAACGGCAGATCTCAGTCTGAGCTCAATGTTCTGTGTGCTGAACAGTGTCTACAGGTCAGAAAATCAACCATCCGTCACCTGCATCATTAAACATCATACATAAATACACATATCCTAATACACTATGACTCCAGTAAAAGTATTATGTCCTCCTTTTCAATTTTACTTGCGTTATCATACACGTTATTGATTCTTGAAGTACAAAAGTAAAAATACTTACTGATGAATAATTATGGTTAAAATTTGTATGAATAAAACTTGTCATACTCTAATAACCACACTGATAAATGTGCAAATAAGTGAAAATAACACAATATAAAATATTCACTGGTATGAACAGAAATCATCTGCAAATGTGTTTGTTCACATTCAAGCCTTTTACACTGTGCACATAAGTTGCATTAAGCAGAAGATGACAAGAAGGTAAATGCATTAGTATCTTGCATTTTCTTTAAATCAGTAATGATATTCAAGCTTTGATCTCATTTTTCTTTGACTCATTTTGAATCAGTTTGTAAATTGTGAATCATGAATCCTGGATCATGTCAAACCGACAAAAACCAAATCCAGCTAATTGAGTAATCCACGTATGAGGAACGGACCCCAGATCATTTGAGTCAGTGAGTTGTTTACTAGAGACTCTGAACGGATCATTTGAATTGGTGAAATTTTTACTGGAGGCACTGAACTGATCATTTGATTCAGTAAATTGTTTACTAGAGACTCTGAACGATTCATTTGAATCAGTGAGTTGTTTATTAGAGACTCTAAATAGATCATTTGAAACCCCTGGTTGTTTGACTATGAATTGATCTCTTGAATCATTGAGTTGTTTACTAGAACATCTGAACGGATTGTTTTAATCAGTGAGTTGTTTGCTGGGTACTCTCTATGAATGAATCAATTGAGTCAGTGAGTTCAAGTGAATTGATCGGATCAGTCCAGGCCACAAGCTCAACTTGATTTGTGAACAGATTTAGCAGGTTAACCAACAAAATTCTTCTCATTCATGAATCAAACCCTTGGCATGTGATTGATTCCTCACTTCAGAATCAATTTTTTGCTCTGCCTCATTTGAGAGATGTCATGAATTAAAAGTACAATATTTTATTTGCTCTATTGAAGTAAAAAACTATTTTCTAAAACAAAAATACTCTGAAGTATAGACCATGAATAGTGTACACAAGTACAGTAGTGAAGTAAAAATAATGGCTGAGTTTATTCTGTATCTAAAACTCATGCCCTGACACCTGTCTCACTGATAGTTTAATAAGGAAAGCAATTGACCGAGAGTGTTTCTGCAAAGCTCTCACTTAAACACATGAGGGTTTTTTCCCATATAAGGCCCGTAGTGTAAGATAAGCCGCTTCATGCTGTGTGTGTTTGAACACGCATGTGAAATGCCGCTGATTTTTTCTCTCCTGCTTGGTGTCAGTGTGAGATGGCGACGCTTTGAGTTTCTTCTCTCAGGCTGAAGACATAATGCAGGGTTAGATAAGAGATTCTGCTCCGTTACGGCTTTGTGAAGAGCAGGATTACTGTAACAGCAGCTCATCTCAAAATGTGCTGTCCTTTTATGAAGAGTGAGCATCTCACATAAACAAATACAGTGTATTTCAGCAAAACTCATATCCAAATAAATAAAAAAAATAAATAATGCAACATATTTATCTTAACATTGGCAAACATCTTAAATTGGTTAAAAAAAAACAATACATCATAAATATATGGAATAATATATACAAAGATTGATTAATAATAATAAGATTCTGAGTTAGTTTTGGCCAGAACTTACACAACATAACGTAATTTTTTTTTTTTTGCGATATATATATATATATATATATATATAAAATCCATATCCACCTTAGGCTATATTCTACTACTGTAATACCATTAAGAAAAGATAGTGAATCAATGTTTTATTTGATAAGTAAGTTAGTTAGATAAACGACTTGTAGTTTTTTTTACAGAAAGAGTGGAGGCTCCTTCCACACCGCTGCTGAAAACCAAACCTGTATAATCAGAGCAGGCGGAGCCGCGATGTCACAGTTCTTGTCTCTGTCCGCAACATGACAAGTTCGCCTCGCCCCGTCATATTTAATGAATTATTTCACTGTAATGATAATAGCAATAGCTTATTGAGTTAATTGGTTGTTGTGAAAAAGCAAAACCGTTTATTTTCTCCATAACAACCTGTGCCCTATGATACCCTATGATAATAAATCAACAACAACAAGAATTAACATGAGGTTTTAGGCTATAAATAATAGGTGCAACCGCATAAATAAATTTTCAGATAGGCTACTCGGCTACATGTAAGAAATTATTTAAAAAATAAACTTACAAAGGACACTTAGAAATGTAGCCTTGCAGACAGGTATCTGGGAGGAGTGCAGGAAAAAATGCAGTATTTCACTGTAACCTCCCTGACCTTCTTCTTGACATCAGCGTATTTTATCCTGGTCTGTCACTTTTGTAGCGTTTTTTTATTTACCTTATTCTTCAATGCGGAAGTGTGCGCGTTTTCGAGATTGTTTTAGAACTTCCAATTCAGTTGCCTATGGGACTAGGAATAATATACCGCAGAAAACTGTCAAACTACTTGCTGTACAAACAAGTGTTTGCATGACTATACAGACAAAGTAGAATAATATAATAAGAAAATATCAGTTTACAACATCAAATCAGTTTTAACATCTAAAAATGAATGGAAGTGAATGAGACGGGAGGTCTCAAGCCAAAAATATTCAAATGGCTGTGCCCGCTCGTACACTGAGAATAAGGTCAATACAATTTTGTGAAGTTGAAGGCTACATCTTCATCTGACAGTTTGTCGGCATGACACAGACCAACATTACGCATTACTGAGCAAACTCAGAGCACTTCACCGGTGGTGACTCATGCTGAGCTCGTGCAGCATCCTGAACATTCTAAAGCCGTTATATCGTACTATCGTAAATTGAAAGTGTCAGTTCAATTTTCAGTGTTTAAGTTCAGTTCAGTTTAGCTCAGTTCAGTGTGGTTTAATATTTACTACTGAGAGTTCAAACACTGAAGAGCAAATTCATCGATGGGCAGCTCTACAGGTCCCGAACCATGCAAGCCAGTTGTGACAGCGGCAAGGGAAAAACTTTACCAATTGGCGAAAGTGAAGATTTAAATAACCTGGAGAGAAACCAGGCTCAGTTGGGCACGACCATTTCTCCACTGGCCAAACATCTTGTGCAGAGCTGCAGTCTAGACGCTGGAGAAGCTGGACGTCAGCAAGACTCATCTGTCCTTGGAGCATCACAGGAATCAGTCTCATGCTCTCCACTCCTCCATGACCACCACAGCAGCTGCTTAGGATACGGCCTGGTCCAGGATTATGGAAACCTTGGGATCATCTCTTCACAGGTCTTGGATCGAATCAGTGGCGCTGCATAGTCTGAGGGTCTTGGGATGAGTATCCCCAAGTGGAAAATAGAAAATTAAGAAAATAATTAGCATAGTTGCTGTTCATAGTGTATATAAACGAGATGTAAAAACCTGTGTGGAGCACATTTATGTATCAGACCGCTATGTGATGCACTGAGTGTATGCTTTACTAAAAAGATAGGTCTTTAATCTAGTTTGGAACTGCGAGAGTGTGTCTGAGCCTCGAACATTATATACATTATCAGAATTATTAGCCCCCCTGTTATTTTTTTCCCCCAATTTCTGTTTAACGGAGAGCAGATTTCTAATCACACATTTCTAATCATAATAGTTTTAATAACTCATCTCTAATTACTGATTTATTTTCTCTTTGCCATGATGACAGTAAATAATATTAGACTAGATATTCTTCAAGACACTTCTATACAGCTTAAAGTGACATTTAAAGGCTTAACTAGGTTAATTAGGTTAACTAGGCAGGTTAGAGTAATTAGGCAAGTTATTGTATAACGATGGTTTGTTCTGGAGACTGTGAGAAATATATAGCTTAAAAGGGCTAATAATATTGACCTTAAAATGTTGTTTAAAAAATTAAAAACTTCTTTTATTCTAGCCGAAACAAAACAAATAAGAATTTCCCCAGAAGAAAAAATATTATCAGACATACTGTGAACATTTCCTTGCTCTGTTGAACATCATTTGGGAAATATTTAAAAAAGAAATTAAAATTAAAAGGGGGGCGAATAATTCTGACTTTAACTGTATAAAAATGATATTATCCAGATATACAAAATATCCAGATTTTTGGCATGTAACTCTTTGTAATGCCTCATGTTCTCTTTGTAAATGTAAATGCACATGTTGATTTTTGCAGTAATAGACAGTTTTAGATTTATTTAGAATATAGTAAATTATATTAGCAGTGAGATCAAGTTGAGTTTTAAGAGACTCAAAGCTGTATTTTTTTTAACTAAATGCAATAATAATTAATGCTTTTTATGCATTGTACTTAATTGAAAATAGCAGTACTTTTTTTTACACGCACATATTTAGATCAATTTGCTTCCTGGAGACTTACTCTGAATGGACCAATTGAATCAGTGAACCATTTACTGGATGCTCACTTTAAACAGATTGTTTAAATCACTGAGTTGTTCAACTGAGCAGAGACTCCCAGACACCGCTATCTTGTCTGTGATATGATGATTTCTCCGCTTCAGAATTCAGCTTTTTAGTGTCAAATGAAGTATTTTCTTAACTCTACATGCACATGATTGATGCTTTTTGCATTTAGTGCATGCAGTGAAAATAGCAGTAATATACGCTAGTAGTGTTCTCTTGGCAGTACATTTGTAATCAATAATTACATGCTATATGCATTAGGCTCAAATAATTTTAGATGTCAGAAATACCAGGAATTGTGGCAGATTTTATAATCATTATAAAACAGTCTACAACATGAACAAAGTGTGTGAACGTATATTTATTCAAATCAGAAGCTACAGTGTATATGCTGAAGCATGCTAATAGGACTTTTAATTTGCCAGTAACCTGTGTTAAGCGCTTCGGGTGAACTGTTTGCAATTGCAAAATCGGCGGGTCTAAGCTCGGTTTTCTTTTAATAATCAGCGATCTCCACTGGCTGAGTGATATCCGATATAAAGTGGGTCTCAGATTGTACAAGAAGCACTGCATTAAATTACATTTTTCCCAGCCATGTCTTTATAATATGAGCATTTATTTTACCCTAGTATATTCAATAGAGCTTCTGCACTAGCCTGTCGATTCTGACAGGCGAGTGCGAGTAAACTGCTTTTTGTCTTGTTTTACGCTTGAGCAACTGAATGAATGCCAAAGTCTCTTTAACTGATTGTATTTTAATTACATTACAACATCGATGCTGTAAAAGGAACCGTATAAAATGGAAAAAAGCTCACAATAACAGGTCACCGGAAGTTTATCAGTATGGGAAACACACTAGCTCAGCACATACCCTATTCTGATACTTCAGTGTTACAAATAGATACCAGTGGTGGAAAGAGTAATGAAAAATCATACTCAAGTAAAAGTACCATTACTTGCCTAAAAATGTAGTGCAAGTAGAGTAAAAGTATCTGCTGTAAATATTACTCAAAGTATGAGTGAAAATTAGAGCTTTCAAAAGTACTCTAGAGTAGTGAGTATTACACTGTAAAAGCTGATGCATTTACATGTAATTTGAGGATGTGTGTAAACGTAACATTCTGTAGTGCATTTAGTGATTGCCCAGCAGGCACACAACGTCAGGTGACCAAAATTTGACGCCTAGCCAGTTTCTAAGGACAATGTTATTTTGATGTCCAATAATGACATCAAATGACGTTGATATTTGGTTGATTTTAGGTTGTGTTGGAAAGTAACCAAAATCAAACGTCGACCCAACATCTAAAATCAACATCATATTGACGTTGAATACTGATATTTATTTATCAGATATGGCAACCAAAATCCAACATCTGATAGTCATAGTGGTAATGTCCACACAACGTCAAGCTGTCACATCATTAGACGTTGATATTTGGTTGGTTTTACGTTGGACATTGACATTGGCCTGACGTTGAGTTCTGACGTCTCTATTTTCATTTCCAAACAAAATGCAATGTCCCCATGATGGGGTACAATGTCAATCTGACGTCATGTTGAAGTCTTGTGCCTGCTGGGTGTTTAAGGCCATTTGGGTCATCATACAGTAAACATCCGTCATCTTCTTATCAGTGACATGCATCTAAACAGTCTCTGGGTCAATGCGTGTGAAGACTTTGGACATCTTTTTGGACACTTTGAATACTTCCAAACAGTTTGCTGCAATTATAAATCTCTCATGTCTTGAGGTAGTTCATTAAGAAATGATTTACCATATGTGATCTGATTTTACTCACAAGACTGATTTTTCTAATCCCCATAGAGAAGAAATAATAAAGCAGTGACTGCAGGTTGAAGCACAGTAGTGGAGTAAAAGTACTGATACAGCACTAAAAATGGACTTAAGGGAAAGTAAAAGTAATTTTAAAAATACAAATTTGAAAATTACAATTGCTGAGAAAAACTACTCAATTATAGTCGTTTGAGTATTTGTAATTAGTTAGTTTACACCACTGATAGACACACATAAACAATAAGCTACCACCCTGCCAGATCTTCCACAAGGATAGAAAAGCGAGCAGTTTTATTGTTGTGTCACTTTAAAAGTGTGTATAAATCATCTGGTATGTGGTGACGCAATTCAGACATCCCATTGAAGCAACAGAAGCTGCTCCTGATCTCCTGAACTATCCCGTAGAAGAGAAAAGCTGACAAAAGAGCTCAGCACTTTAGCAGGCGATGAGTTGTGAAGTGAGAACTCTTGAACAGATAAGCGAGCGGTATACCTCTCATGCGTAACCATCCTGAGACAGCATGGGTTATGAGCATTGTGAATTCATTTCCCTGGCAAGTGGAGGGCTGTATAATATATATTGTGCTTGTCTGAAGTAACACTGAATGCTGAATCTTCCACTTTTTGAGTTCCAGCACTTTAAAAAGTTCAGAGGGCCATTATGTGCTTCCTGATGTGGCAAAATATTTATTGCCATCTGGGAAATATGTCTGAGGCTCAGGGGTTTCAATGTAGAAATGTTTCTGATGGGAAAAATCTGTTCCCCCCAAAAAACTGACTGAGCTTTCTTGCTGAATCTCTTACTGCCTACAGTACATTGACTGAAATATTGCTCTGCGTTTTAAAAGACATGACTCACATTGGAGTTTACAGTACAACAACCTGTCTCTGAGCTAAATGCTGAAATGCTGGGGTTGTCACTATTTACATCCTATTATTGACCAAGTATTGTACATTATTAAAAGGCAGAGTTCCACACAATTCATTCATGTTGTCCTAACACAAATCGATTAAGTTAACATAACAAATTTCAGTGGATTGAACATAAATCAATTCAGTTGCTCCCCCAAAAAAGTCTCAAGAATTGTCATTTCAGTTTATTTTAAATAAGTAGAACAAGCAGCATTCATTCATTCTCTTTGGGATTGGTCCCTTATTTACCAGGGGTTGCCACAGCGGAATGAACCGCCAACTACTGTGCCCTTCCAGCTGCAACCCAGTACTGGGAAATGAACAAGCAGCAATAAAAAACTAAGTGTATACTAATAGAGCAAATATTAGTTGAACTATTTGGTTTATGCAAAATGTTCATTGTCCAACTATTTACACAGTTTAAGACACATTAGTGTATAGACACATTACTATACATGAATATATTTACTATACATAACAGTTTTAAACTTAAGCATATATTTATTGGTTACTTTATTTATACCCGAAGGTTGATTTGGTTTGCAGTCAAGAGTCCTCATCTTATAACAGTGCCACAAAAAAAAGCTCACATAGTAACAACAACAACTGAACATTAAGACCCTTATAAAGAATAAATATTCACTTCAAGTGTACACCCTTCCCCCAAATAAATGTTTAAAACAATCTAAAATATACAAGTCACCAAAATAATCTATGCCTTATTTAAATGTCTAGTGGCTGCTGGTTTTTGTATCGTTTCGTTCTACAGCTTAATACTAGAATTCTGCGACCAGAAGGAAGGAGCTGAAACTCTTGAGTGTAGGGGATGAGCAGTGTCACTTAAGATTGAATTAGTGATTCTCTTTAGCTGCCTGGTGTACACAGCCTCTAGATTAGCTAGTGACACCCCGGTCAGCTTACTGGACTGGCTTAATTATTACTCAGCTCAACTGTTTGATTTAGTGAGTTTTTATTCTTGACAGAGAGATTCCCATGCCATGACACCAAAGCAAACGATAAAACAGATTCAAGAAAAGCATGGTAAAATAAAATCATACATACATAATTGTTTCATTCCAGCCCAACTAACAAATATAACACTTTTGCCAAAGGAGAAATATAATAGGAAATTAGTGTTGGTGTGATCACTTCACAGCAAGAAGGTCGCTGGTTCGAGTCCCGGCTGGGTCAGTTGGCATTTCTATGTGGAGTTTGCATGTTCTCCGTGTTGGTGTGGGTTTCCTCCGGGTGCTCCGGTTTCCCCCACAGTCCAAAAACATGCGCTATAGACCATTTTGAGGCATGTAAACAAAACAATGGTCCTAATGTATTTCCTGTTTTACATTTTTAATTTCTATAGCTTCTGAGAATCCAAAAATGTCCACATATTGATATATAATGCTATAAAATCTGCTTTACCGTTAAGTTATGAGTAAATTACCTCTTGTTGCAGTTATGAAATAGTTTGATAACAAGCAGGAAATGTTCATGGGCCAATGACATCACCACATTAAAATGGTCTATAGGGGAATTGATTAACTAAATTTGCCATAGTGTGTGTGTGTGTGTGTGTGTGTGTGTGTGAATGAGTGTATCCCAGTGTTGGTTTGCAGCTGGAAAGGCATCCTCTGTTTAAAACATATACAGGATAAGTTGGTGGTTCATTCTGCTGTGACAACCCCTGATGGATAAAGGGACTAAGCCGAAAAGAAAATGAACAAATGAATTACTGTGAAAAAGTCACTTACTCTGTTAAACAGTACTAAAAGTAAATTATCTACATGCACAAAATACTTTACAAGTAAATTCAAGCAACTGTTTTGTTATTTATTGGATATTGTCAAAATTGTAAATTGTCACCTAGTTCCTGTGTAAAGTTGGGTATAATACGTTTGTTCAACATCATCTGCATGTCTTCAGTACACTCACAAATGGAACAATGGAAAAAGTAATAAAAGTGATCTTTTGCTTGGAAATTGCTTGCAAGTTAGATAAACTTAACAATTTTATGGAGGGTAATTCTGTACGTTAAGCATTAATAGTGGAAGTAGAAAAACTGAAACTGTATTTTCTTGTAAATATACTCAAACTCATTATATTACGCTCTGATTTGACTAATGACATTATGCTCTAATATGCACAAAATGTGAAGAGTTAATTTGCATAAATGGATAACTGTTATGAGTGAATTACCTTATCTGATTCATCAGAACCATTACCTTGTTGCAGTTATGAAGTAGTTTGATAACAAGCAGGAAATGTTCACGGGCCAGTGACATCACTACATTGAAATGGTCTATAGGGGAATTGATTAACTAAATTAATGAATCCAAATAAATAGATCTAAATAAATAGATAACTTTTTGATAAATGTCTCATGTTTTAATTTTTTTACAGTACATTTAAGCGTTCATTTGCAAATAGAATTATATTAAAATGCAATGTTTCCTCTAGGATTTTTTTCCAGCTGTGGCGACAGGCCTTTAACACAGATCTACCAACTAGCTGCGGCATTATTTCACTGACAAATGTCGTGAGCACAGCATTACTAGTCAAGATCGCACTTATGCAACATGAGCATGTGAATCTCTTTGCTTGCGCGCCAATTTCCTCTGGTCATGCTCTAAAACTTCTTGCACGCCCTCAAATATACGCTGCTCAAGTGCAGATTT
This sequence comes from Danio aesculapii, assembly GCF_903798145.1. Lineage (NCBI taxonomy): Eukaryota > Metazoa > Chordata > Actinopteri > Cypriniformes > Danionidae > Danio > Danio aesculapii. Next base: position 1,037,014 of record NC_079447.1, on the reverse strand, counting down.
TCTTGTGCACTCTCAAATAAACACTGGTGAAGTGCGACCTACAGAGCGGCATTAATGCGTCCTGAAGAAAAGTGAAACCGCTATAAACTCCAGCAAGATAAAGTCATTGTATGCAGAGCACAGACCTTTGTCTATAAAGTATAATTATGAAAACTGTGTTCATCTTAACTGAAAGCTACGTCGTGTTTGCTAGCCTCACGCACCCGTCAGTCAGTCACTCAGACAGCATGTCACCTTAAATGGTTAAACAAATAACGCACAGCACTACTACGATTGCAGAAAAGTTTGCGCTGTTATAAATAACTCACCTTTCAATACGTTTTCAATGCGATTTATAACCTGCTATTTTAAAAAAACGGCTGAATGTTTTGAATGAGAAGCTGTAATGTAGCCATGGCGGGATGAATTTGGTGTGGCGCCCTGCCATGGAAGAATGAATGTAGCGGAAACCACGAAATGGAGTTCTGGTTTTGAAGCTCTTAAATGAACTCTCATTGCAATATGCAGTATATGAATATATAAACACATTTATTCATTCATAAGTACACTGCAAAAGGACTTTTCTTACTTTTCATTTTGTTTCTAGTCCAAATATGAAAACATTCTTAAATTAAAGCATATTCTAGACAAGCAAAAAATATTGTCTTTTCTCTCCTAAATAATCTTATGCTAAAGTAAAAACAAAATTATTATTAAAATGATTATTTTGCTTGTTTTAAGGAAATCTCACCTAATTTTGACTGGTTATTTCTGAAAACAAGACTATATTTTGTACTTGTCTATAAAATGCTTCTTGATTTAAGAATTTGTAGATGTTTGGATCAGAAACAAGACAAACACTAAATAAGAAATGCCCTTTTGCAGTGATAGCATGCATGCACATGGAGATTGTTTTATTGTTTGTTTTAAATTGAAACTGTTAATACTATAAGTATACTGTAAGGCTGAGATGCTGTCCATGTGCTTTTTATTGCCTTCAGCTGGGCTGCTAGGAAATGGCTGAGGACTGTTAAATGATGTTCTCGGAAAGGAAAGCTCCAGTGAATCAGTTCCTGTGTCGTGCACATCTCTGCCAGGGTCAGCTCATCTCCTCACGCTCCATTAACACAGCGGTACGTCAAAACACTGTTCACTGAGCTCATTAAGCAACACCTCAAACACTGGACACAACCATATGATGACAAACAGCCTATAGTGTTTCACTATAGAGGAGAGAAAGCGCACATCATATCCATTCCAGACCGTAAACAAGCACTTACTGTAGCGGCTAAAGCATCGTACAATCACCTTCTTCCTCTCCATAGGGAAATTAATTATCAGTAAGTGTGAGCTGAGAGATGTGCGTTGATGGAATATTTTGCATTGGACTTTTGAAATGAATACTTTCCATGCTGTTTGTGTAGCAACTTTTTAATTAATCCTCATGCATTTGTCTGTTGTTTACTGCTCGTTTACAGTGTTATTCCCACTGCTAATTTATAATAAATACTGCAATGTTTTTGAACCAATATCTATTGAAAATTACTTGAACTAATCTGCTGTGGTGATTCAATAGTTGCTATGGGAACACAACACCTATAGTAATTGATCTGTTGTAATTCTATGGTTGCTGCGGTAACACAACAACTATAATAATATAAACTATGGTAACACAGCAATTATAGTAATTGATCTGTTGTGGAGATTCTGCAGTTGCTATGTTAACACATCAATTATAGTAATAGACCTGTCATGGTCATTCTATAGTTGCTATGGTAACACAACAACTATAGTGATTGATCTGTTGGGGTGATTCTACAGTTGCGATGGTAATACAACAATTATATTAATTGATCTGTCATGATAATTCATTTGTTGCTATAGAAACAACTATAGAAATTACTCTTATAGTGATTCAATAGTTGCTAGGGTAACAACTATTGTTATTGATCTGTCGTGGTTATTCAATAGTTGCTATGGTAACACAACAACTATTATAATATAAACAAATGAGCCAATACTGTAGTTTTCTACAACTATAGGATATGTAATGTTGCTATAGTAACATCAATTATAGTAATTGATCTGTTGTGGTAATTCTGTAGTTGCTATGGTAACACAACATCTATAGTTTGTATTCTGTTGTGGTGATTCAATAGTTGCTATGGTAACACATCAATTGTAGTCATTGTTGTGGTGATTTAATAGTTATGGTAACACAACAACTATATAGCACAGGGCTATTCAATTGGCAGCCCGCGGGCCGAATTTGGCCCTCCAAATAGTGTGACCAAGACATCAAAAATAAATTTAGTTCAGTCGAAAAACAGCCCCTATAGTTATGAAGTGACGTGTGTATGTTCTATACAGCACCAGCTACAGTTGAAGGCTGCGCAGAGCGTGAGTCACCTGACATTAAGCGATACCTAAGCTTAAAGGCTTCTTAACGCCTTCTGTTGCACGGAAAAAACTAAACAAAGTTATGGCTCCTGTGCGCTAGTTTAAAGTTCCGAGCTTATACAACAAGGCTAATACGCACTTGCTCGGCGACATGCTCGCATTTTCTAGGCACACCAAGTAAAAAACATCTCGCTGTAGTGGTGAGAGTTGTGCGTTGCTTTCAGCGCAATGTAAACAAAAGATATGTTAGACAAACTATTATTAAAATGATTATGTATGTATGAACACAGATGATAACAACAGTTCATTTAAATACTCACCTCAGAATCAGAATCAGAATCAGAAAGAGCTTTATTGCCAGGTATGTTCACACATACGAGGAATTTGTTTTCGTGACAGAGCTTCTACAGTGCAACAGGGTTACAGAGACAGGACAAAAAACAGATCATAAATATATTTTTTTAAAAATAGAAGTAAGTAGTGAGTGCAAATATACAGATTGACAAGTGTATGTACATGTTTATTACTATATACAACGTTATATGTGCAGCTGTTATGTGCAAATTGGCATGTAAAGTGTGTTGTTAAATAAGTGTATATGTGTATAAAGTGTATAGCAGTAGTGATGTTGGTTCCGCAATTATTATCATCAAGTGTTCATGAGATGGATTGCCTGAGGGAAGAAACTGTTTCTGTGTCGGGCTGTTCTGGTGCGCAGTGCTCTGTAGCGTCGACCAGAAGGTAAAAGTTCAAAGAGGCAGTGTGCTGGGTGTGAGGGGTCCAGAGTGATTTTGGCAGCCCTTCTGCTCGCTCTGGATAAGTACAGTTCTTGGGGAGTAGGAAGGGTTGTACCAGTGATTCGCTCAGCAGTCCGAACTATTCGACGTAGTCTTTGGAGGTCGTATTTAGTAGCTGAGCTAAACCAGACAGTTATTGATGTGCAGATGACTGATTCAATGATGGAGGTGTAGAACTGTTTCAGCAGCTCCTTTGGGAGGTTAAACTTCCTCAGCTGACGAAGAAAGTACATCCTCTGTTGAGCTTTTTTGACAATGGAGTCAATGTGAGTGTCCCACTTCAGGTCCTTAGAGATGGTGGTGCCCAGGAACTTGAATGACTCCACTGCTGCCACAATGCTGTCCATGATGCTCAGTGGGGGGAGAGCAGGGGGGTTTCTCCTGAAGTCCACTATCATCTCCACTGTTTTGAGCGTGTTGAGCTCCAGGTTGTTGTTACTGCACCAGACAGCCAACTCCTTCACCTCCTGTCTGTAGGCAGACTCGTCACCGTCGTGAATGAGGCCGATAAGTGTGGTGTCGTCTGCAAACTTCAAGAGCTTCACAGAGGAGTCTTTTGATGTGCAGTCATTCGTGTACAGGGAGAAGAGCAGTGGGGAGAGGACACACCCCTGGGGGGCGCCAGTGCTGATTGTGCGGATGCTAGATGAGAATTTTCCCAGCTTCACCAGCTGCTGCCTGTCCGTTAGGAAGCTGTTGATCCAATGACAGACAGAGGTGGGCACAGAGAGCTGAGTTAATTTGGGCAGGAGAAGTTTTGGGATGATAGTGTTAAACGCCGAGCTGAAGTCAACAAACAACATCCTCACATAGGTCCCTGGTCTGTCTAGGTGTTGCAGAGCATAATGCAGTCCCATATTAACCGCATCATCCACAGACCTGTTTGCTCTGTAGGCAAACTGAAGAGAGTCCAGTGAGGGTTCAGTGATGTCCTTCAGGTGGGCCAGCACCAGTTTTTCAAAGGACTTCATGACCACAGATGTTAGTGCCACCGGTCTGTAGTCATTTAGTCCTGTAAGTTTGGGTTTCTTTGGGATGGGGATGATGGTGGAGCGTTTGAGGCAGGAGGGCACTTCACACAGCTCCAGTGATCTGTTGAAGATCAGGGTGAAGATGGGGGCCAGTTGGTCAGCACAGGATTTTAAACAGGCTGGTGTTATAAAATCTGGGCCTGGTGCTTTTTTCCTCTTCTGTTTCCGGAAGACCTGGCACACCTCCTCTTCACTGAACTGTAGGGCAGGTATGAGGGAGGCGGGGGATGGTGGTGTTAATGGTGGCGTGAAGAGCAGTTCAGAGTGGGTGTGGGGGGTTTCCTCAAACCGGCAGTAAAACTCATTCAGGTCGTTTGCAAGTCGTTCATTGTCTACAGTGCTGGGGGATGGTGTCTTGTAGTTTGTGATGTTTTTCAAACTTTTCCACACGGATGCTGAGTCGCTGGAAGAGAACTGACTCCTTAGTTTCTCAGAATAGTTCCTTTTTGCGACTCTGATCTCCTTTTCCAGTGTGTATTTGGCCTGTTTATACAAGGCCCTATCCCCATTTCTGTAAGCAACCTCCTTGGCCTGACGTAGCTGTCTGAGTTTTACAGTGAACCATGGTTTGTCATTATTGTATGTGAGTTGAGTCCTGGTAGGAATGCACACGTCTTCACAGAAACTGATATAAGATGTTACAGTCTCTGTGAGCTCATCCAGATCGTTTGCAGCAGCTTCAAAAACACTCCAGTCAGTGAGGTCGAAACAGGCTTGTAGATCTCGCTCTGTTTCGTTAGTCCATCTTTTCACAGATCTTAATACAGGTTTGGCTGTTTTCAGTTTCTGCCTGTAGGTTGGAATGAGATGAATCAAACAATGGTCAGAGTGTCCCAAAGCTGCTCGTTGGACGGAGCGGTATGCATCCTTTATTGTAGTATAACAGTGATCCAGTATATTTCTGTCTCTTGTGGGACATGTAACATGCACCTAATATAAAGCTTAAATTTACATTAGACATGATAACTGTGAAACCATGGTTATGATTCAGACTATATAATCCCACAACCAAACTCTAGAATTGTTGCATCCATAATTGTTACGCAGTTCAAAACAACATATGAATGTGTCTGAATGTAGAAGAAGCCTACGTACTTCAGCAATGCTCTGCTTTTGTTCTGCTTTGAAATACAACATTTGAATGTTTGTAAAAGAAAGCCACATTGTACAATGCACTGATGTTATGTAGTTTCAAAAACAATATATTAACAATTTAATGTAGAAAAAGCCAACGTGGGCATCTTAAGGTGCAAAAATACAGCATGTGGGCTCTTATATTGCTGTTGCAAGTCAAATCTCTCCGGTCCCTCATTTGGGATGCTTTTCATGAACTGGCCCCCATGACAAACTAATGGAAGAGCCCTGTTATAGGAATTAATCTATTATGGTTATTCAATAGTAGCTACGGTAACACAACAACTATAATAATATAAACAAATGTCCAAATATTGTAGTTTGCTACAACTATATGCTATGTTACTACACACAGTTTACTGTAGTAAAATCTAAACTATATTATGGTATTTATTTTTAGTTTATCAGTTCACTGTAGATAATATTATGGTATGCTGGAGCATTGATTAGCAAAGAGTTGTAGATACCATGATATATACTGTATAATACTCTTTACTATAGTATGGTTCAAAAACACTGTAGTATTTACTATAAATTACTATAGTACTTTTTTCGTCTGTGTTCTATAGGATTAAAATCAAGTTAATGTTTTTTTTTTCTATAGTTCTTTGTGCAATAAAATTTTTATTTGTTTTGTTTAAAATAATTTTTGTACGGTTTTCATGTACTAAAAAATCAAGCTTTTTAATGCTGTCATCTAGGACTCCATAATAATGGAAAAAACTAAATCTGATCTTGCAAAATTTTGTCATTATACTATTTTTGGAAAGAGTTTATAATTTTAGTTGGATTAGGATGATTTTGTAGGTATTTTAAATATAATAAACAAACTGCAAGTGTAGAAAAATACAATATTATTCAGTTCTGTTACAGAAAATGAATAATCTAATGTAAAATTGGTGAGGCATGGAGGACAGATTTATTCCTGTTAAGCAGAATCCATCCATCTTTATTTGTCCCAGTCTATCCATCCATCTCTATTTGTCCCAGTCTATCCATTCATCTCTATTTGTCCCAGTCTATCCATTTATCACTTTTGTCTCGCTCTATCCATCCAACCATCTTTTTTTTGTCCCAATCTATCCATCCGTCTTTTTTGTCCCAGTCTATCCATCCATTCTTTTTGTCCCCGTCTATCCATATATCACTTTTGTCTCGCTCTGTTCATCCATCTTTTTTTGTCCCAGTTTATCCATATATCAATTTTGTCTCGCTCTATCCATCCATCCTTTTGTCCCAGTCTATCCATTTATCACTTGTCTCGCTCTATCCATCCATCTTTTTTGTCCCAGTCTATCCATATATCACTTTTGTCTCACTCTTTTCATCCATCTTTTTTGTCCCAGTCTATCCATTTATCACTTGTCTCGCTCTATCCATCCATCTTTTTTGTCCCAGTCTATCCATATATCACTTTTGTCTCACTCTTTCATCCATCTTTTTTGTCCCAGTCTATCCATTTATCACTTGTCTCGCTCTTCATCCATCTTTTTTGTCCCAATCATTCCTTCAATCTTTATTGGTCTATCCATCACCTTTTTTTTGTTCTAGTCTATCCATCCATCCTGATTTGTCCCAGTCTATCCATCTATCCTCATTGGTCCCAGTCTATGCATCCATCATTTTTGTTCCAGTCATTCAGTTGCAGAAAATGAATAGTCTAATGTAAAATACCACTCTGTAGTCTTCATTGTATAAATGCAAACTTTACATTTTCTTATGCCTAAATGATTTACAATCTTTTGAAATTAAGAAAAATAAAAAAAGCACATGCAAGTGATAAACTTTGACTTTATTATAATTAAGCTTTGCTGGGCCTCCACAAAACACGTGTTTTGAATTGTAATCTAGACTCAGCAATGTGCTTCAAGCTGTTTACAATCTCTGATATGACTTAATAAATCCCTATGAAAATAAAGTGAATCAAAATACAGATCCAGCTCTGCAGAATAACTGGTGTTTGCACATCTGCACAGCACTGCCAAAACAATCGTCTGCTCCGCATGTGCTGTTTCCCTCAGTGTGTGTGTGTGTGTGTGCTGGGTTTAGTATGCATATCATGTCCTGCTTGTCAGTATTGTGAATCCACTGAGCTGCAGGAGACTCGTTTCTGCTTCACAGGAAGAAATCTGTCCTTCACACCTCTCATTTTGTCCATATTTCTGCTGTTGTTGTGCTTCCAGGAGGACTTGGAGAAGGCTGTGATGTGCTTCCTGAAGGCCATAGAGATTGCCAAAGACAAGTGCAGGTATAGAGTAAACCATCCGCACAGAGAAAACACCAGGCAGACGGGATTTATTTCATCTCTCTCGTCTAGCAGATCTAAAATGCCCTGTTTAATTGTGAAAGCACTAATTGAAATGTTTTTCAGAGATGCTCTTTATTAGATGAACAGAGGATGAGAAATGTTTGAGAGATTTTAATTGAATAGACTTTTAGATATTTGACTTCTGATTGCACACCCTGAGCTATTATTGAGATCTCATTTTCAATTCTAGAGGAGTCTATCCATCCATCCGTCTATCCTGTATTCTGTCCCAGTCTATCCATCCATTTTTTTTGTCTCAGTTTATTCATCCATCTTTTTTGTCCCAGTCAATCCATCCGTCTTTTTTGTCCCAATCCATCCATCTCTTTGTCCCAGTTTATCCATCCACCTTTTTTGGCCCAGTTTATTCATCCACCTTTTTTGTCCCAATCTATCCATCCATCTTTTTTGTCCCAGTCTATCCATCCATCTTTTTTGTCCCAGTCTATCCATCCGTCTTTTTTGTCCCAGTCTATCCATCCGTCTTTTTTGTCCCAGTCTATCCATCCGTCTTTTTTGTCCCAGTTTATATATCCATTTTATTTGTCCCAGTCTACCCATCCAGCTTTTTTGTCAGTCTATCCATCCATCTTTTTTGTCCCTGTCCGTCCATCCTTCTTTTTTGTCCCAGTCCATCCATCCGTCTTTTTTTGTCCCAGTCTATCCATCTGTCTTTTTTGTCCCAGTCTATCCATCTGTCTTTTTTGTCCCAGTTTATCCATCCACCTTTTTTGTCCCAGTCTTTCCATCCATCTTTTTATTTCAATTGTTTTTTAATGAAAATGCCAAAAAACAGCACTGAACTTTATAAATTTAAATAATGTAATACATTTATTTTTATTATTATTATTATTATTATTATTATTATTATTATTATTATATTATTACTATTATTATTTCTTCATAAAACATAATGAGTGTCTTTAGCATCACTTTTGATCAATTTAATAGACCAATTACCATGTTTGTAAACATTCAGGATGAGGGCGCAGGGAGGTAGCAGAAAGAAACCAGGAGCGCTACCATTTACAGTGAGGGAATGACATCCGATGCTATACAGAGTTTGTTGTTGTCTTAGAAGTAAGATATATTGATTACACAATATATATATATATATTATTTACATAATGCTTTCAGCATATTATAACAGCTTGTCACTCACTGATAAGCACAGTGATTCGGCAAAATTAACGTTAAAGTGAGCGGATTTCATCTGACAGGTCCATTTGCGATAGCACGCTCCCAATGGATACTGGATAAGACAAAATAACCAAGCATCCAGCCCCAAATATACAATCTCATTGAAGCTGTAAGTGATTTTACAAGAGAGAAGTTAAAGATCTACAAGTCTTTGGATGCCAACAATGTTGTTCTGTGTGGTCATGTGCAAGAAATAATGCTCCAGGATGACCAGATTCAACACTATGTTGAGCTAAAAACTGAGATTCTGCTAAGCCAAAGACAAGGAAAGAAGACGGAGCTATACAAGGCCTGGGTAATTAATCACCAACACGCAAAACGACTGCATTCTGACAGAGAACTGCACCTGTACGGCAGGGTGTGTGAACTTACATAGAGGTAAAGCTGGTTTTATATTCGCACATTCAGACTTTCTCCTTAATAATATCATTACTATAAGTATTATTTTCAAACTCTAAATAATGAAATCATATTAGCAGCCAATGACTATCACAGTGCAACATTGTTCACAGTCAAATAAACAGTGTTAATGTTGTTTTCAAGTCACACTTGCAGGTTATTTCAGACTGAATATTCAAAGTGCCGTGGTAAACAATATAGGCAGTGTGTAACAAGTTGTCACTGAATGAATGTGTGAATATAAAACCAAGTTCACCTTAATAACTTACACTTTCACATTTCATTCTGAGCATTCAGTGTCCGCAGTTTAATTCACCATATTTAACTGTTTTTGCTGAAATAATTTCTGCAATCAAAAACAAGTAATGTGTATGATTCAACAAAGCGTGAACTCACCTGATATAACATGAGAACTGCAGAGTCCAGCATTTTTAATTAGGTTGTCCCTTCATTCAGCTCCCTTTTAGCCAAAGACGTCTGCAGTTAGCACCAAAGCAGTGTGGTGTATGCAAAAAGTAAAGTTTTCTGTTTTTGGACTCGAATTTGGCATCCTACCGCACAACACAACATCTTTACTATTGCAGCCTGTCTTTTTTTTGCAACCGGGGACCCGTGTGACGTCATGTGTGACGTAGGTTGGTAATTGGTCTATGCATCATTGAATTTTTATTTATTTATTTATTTTTCTTATTTTAAAATCTCACCTCCACTAATTTTCCACCAAAATTTTAACTTTTTTTTTTATCCTAATCCTAATATATGTTATTCAGATTTATAAAGGAATAATTGACACAAAAATGTCACAACAACTATTTACGTCACAAACATAAGAAACACCACAAAACATGTCATATTTAAAATAATGTAAAATATTAAAACGTATAAAATAATATTTCACAATATTAATGTTTTACTTTTAAATAAATTGAGTAATGTTTAGCAGAAAAACTTCTTCAGAAACCTATTTATTAAAAAAACCTCATTATTCCAAACCTCATTATTCCTCATTATTCTGAATTGCAGCGTGCACATATTGACACTTCTATAGCCCTCTTGTATTTCCTCTTAACAGCAGGGGTTTGTAATGTTTCCAGCAAAGCATCTTCACTTTTTCAACATATGAAACAACTTGTTAGATCTTCTGAAATGAGAAGGAAATAGTTTCAGGCTTCGACATGCGTGTGCAGAATTCAGATGTTAAAGCGCTCCGCAGATCATCAATCATGAATCCCGGTCGCCTCCACACAAAGAAACTCCTGCGGGAGGAAATCTGAAATATTCACATTAAAAAAGCAACAAACTCTCCAGAGACGTCCGGCTCTCAGGCCTCCGCCAATGATGGGATGTTCTGTACACTTTAATTGGCCAATGATGGCTGTAATCTCTGTATTACTGGCTCTACAGTGGCTCTACCAGAGGGAAAATCTCAGAAACTCTCTGCTAAAACACACGCCGCTCTCTCTGGTGGATAAATTAGCCGCTGGAATAGAGTCTTCAAGCCTCTTTTGTGTTCGACTCCTGCAATCCTGCAATAATTGCTGTATTTCTGGTGGACATTGAGCTCTCCTGTGGCTCTTTGCTCATTACACTTTCACTAGGTCTCAGATCTGAGGCATAAATTGAGATGTACTGAGAAATCGGATTCTGATCTTCCCAACAGTGATGATCTGAATAATTAACGCCACTATTTTTATTCTGCTTCTTTCTCCCCCGCCTCATTTTTCTTTCATCAGATATCATTTACATCTGTCTTTTTTGTCCCAGTCTGTCATCCATCATTTTAATCCTGGTCTATCCATCCATCTTTTTTCCCAGTCTATCCATCCATCAGTTTTAACCCCAGTCTATCCATCCATCATATTTAATCCCAGTCTATCCATCCATCATATTTAATCCCAGTCTATCCATCCATCATATTTAACCCCAGTCTATCCATCCATCATATTTAATCCCAGCCTATCAATCCATCATTTTTTAATCCCAGTCTATCAATCCATCTTTATTAATCAGTCTATTTATCCATCTTTTTTAATCAGTCTATTCATCCATCTTTTTAATCCCTGTCTATCCATCCACCTTTTTTGACCCCAGTCTATCCATCCATCCATCATATTTAATCCCAGTCTATCAATCCATCATTTTTTATCCCAGTCTATCCATCCATCCATCTTTTTAATCCCTGTCTATCCATCCATCTTTTTAATCCCTGTCTATCCATCCATCTTTTTAATCCCAGTCTATCCATCCATCCATCCATCTTTTTAATCCCAGTCTATCCATCCATCCATCTTTTTAATCCCAGTCCATCCATCCATCTTTTTAATCTCAGTCCACCCATCCATCTTTTTAATCCCAGTCCATCCATCCATCTTTTTTAATCCCAGTCCATCCATCCATCTTTTTTAATCCCAGTCCATCCATCCATCTTTTTAATCCCTGTCAATCCATCCATCTTTTTAATCCCTGTCTATCCATCCATCCATTTTTTAATCCCTATCTATCCATCCATCTATCTTTTAATCCCTGTCTATCCATCCATCATTCTTAATCACTGTCTATTGATCCATTTTTTTAATCCCAGCCTATTCATCCATATTTTTTTGTCCCAGTCTGTTCATCCATCTTTTTAATCCCAGTCTGTTCATCCATCTTTTTAATCCCAGTCTATTCATCCATCTTTTAAATCCCAATTTATTCATTCATATTTTTAATCCCAGTCTATCCATCCATCATTTTTATCCCAGTCTATTCATCCATTATTTTGTTCCAGTCTATCCATATATATTTGTTTTGTCCCAGTCTACTATTTAAATATTTGCAATCTGACTTGAATAATTGACATGAATAATTACTGCCGCTCTATTTATTCTCATTTTTTCTCTCCCCCCCCCCCCCCCCCCCTATTTATTCTCATTTTTCTCTCTCCACCCATCCCCCCACCCCCCTTCTTCTTTTATCAGATATCATTTCCTGGTCTTCAATTCTTCACTGCTGTACTTCCAAGCGGTCCGGCAGCTCCTGAGACCTGGTCAGCGGCAGCTCCTTGTGGATTCACTCTCACAGGTTCTCAAGGCTCTGGAGGAGGTTCAGGATCCGGATCATGCATGGAGAGCTGAGCTGATGCTGTGGGTTTTGCATTTTTATACTCATCATAGTATTTTCATTTCTAATAATAATCTAATTAACATAATTGCGAATAATATAATTACTCTTACTAGTGAAGTAAATCACTGTCCATCAAGACAATCCCTTTTCATTTTCCTCCATGTGTTCAGAATAATGAGAATGCTTCCATCCCACTACAGTAGGGTCTTGTCATCACTTTTCTGCCACAGTGGCATCGGTCGGATTGAGAAATGATGATTAAATCAGCAAATGCTCAGATAATGCATTTACTACCAGCTCTTAAACTGAGAAAACTGTCTAGCGATGGATTGTCAGTGTGTTTAAAGTCAACTATAAATCCTTATGATATGATCACACTCTTTTATACCTGTTTTATTATATGCTTGTAACCCTGAAGCACAATGAAAACTCTAATAAAAGTTTAAAGAGGCTTGTCAATGATTTTAAATTGAGTCTGGATCTTTGCCTTGACTTTAGACTTTGATGCATTGTTGAATTGAGAAAATGCATCTCACTGAATGGAGACTCATATATTATGTTTTTGTGTATTCAGACATCTGGTTGAATGTTTTCTGGATGCTGGGAGGAGGACAGAAGCGGCCGACATGGCTAAGGTCACCTACCAGTTTATAGATGCACATAAACCAGAGCTGCGTCCCAGGATTTTCTCCATACTGGTACGTCTTACCCCATGCAGGACACTTGCATCTGTTAATAGACTCTTTTCACATTTCAGGGTATCTCAGTAGCAGAAAGCATCATGGTTGGGTTAACTTAGAGTGCAGTAGGCTTGGGTGGTATCCAAATTTTGATACCGTCAAACCTCCTCCCTGTTTTACCTTGGTATATGGTATTACTTATAATTTAAAAATGATGACGTAAGGCTCAGATAGCATCACCAAACTGTTGGCTTATGCCTAAACCATACAGAAACTGAATACCATATATGTGACCTTAGCTTCGAGGTATTTCCATCTCTTGCAGTCACCTTTTTGTAGCACAATTTGCAAATGGAGGGCAGTGGGGTGGCACAGTGGGTAGCGCTGTCACCTCACAGCAAGAAACTCACTGGTTCGAGCCTCGACTGGGTCAGTTGGCAATTCTGTGTGGAGTTTGCATGTTCTGCATGTTGGCGTGGGTTTCCTCCGATTTCTCCGGTGTCCACCACAGTCCAAACACATGCACTATAGGGGAATTGGGTAAGCTAAATTGCCGTAGTGTATGTGTATGAAAGAGTGTATGGGTGTTTCCCAGGGATGGGTTGCAGCTGGAAGGGCATATACTGCATAAAACATACTGTATGCTGGTTAAGTCAGCGGTTCATTCCGCTGTGGCGAACCCTGATTAATAAAGCGACTAAGCCGAAAAGAAAATGAATGAATGAATTTGCAAACGGCCTCATCCGTATTTACGGCCTCTCCCTTCCTGAAATACTGAAATACTGCCAAACTGCAGAAGTGGTGTTCTTTTTTGAGATCAGGTCACTTTCCTTTTTCTGATCAGGCTGCCTGTAACGTTAACTGACATTATGCCAGCTCTCTATCCTCGACCCGTTCTTCATTTTGATTCTGTAAAATTTCCAAGAAACACAGCGAAATAGGACCTCATTAAGTCTCAACCTTTATTACATCTCATTACGGACATTTCTCAAAGAGGGAATAACAGAAATCTTATCTGAGACGGTGTGTGTAAGCTCGAACGTCCAGCAGGCGCGCCGTTGTGATCGATGACTCTCGCTTGTTTATTAATGCCTGTGGAAGCGGTGACGTAATTTTGACAGTGAAGTCTCGCTGTTTGATTCGTACTCGTAATCAGGACTTCGTGTCCGTGGAGAAACTGTAATTCGTGTGTGTAAAGTACACCCATCGTACATTTATCAGTCATAAACAAACAGAAAAACAAAATGTCGTATCTGTGTCTGTTCTAATCGCAGATTTTGGAATTGTAGCCTCGTAAAATTACGAGTACGCTCCGTTTTCCTTTACGATTTCGTAATTACGGATGCGTGAATTTTATTTACGCACAAAATATTAATGACAGTGATTTTATTCCATATATTAGCCGTAGTGTATGAGTGTGTGTAAATAAGTGTGTATGGGTGTTCCCAGTACTGGGTTGCGGCTAGAAGGGCGTCCACTGTGTAAAACATATACTGTAATAGTTGGTGGTTCATTCCGCCGTGGTGACCCCTGATTAATAAAGGAACTAAGCTAAAGGAAAATGAATGAATGGATAATTCCAGGCTTGACTGTAGATTTGTGTGTGTGTGTGTGTGTGTGTGTGTATTTATAGTTTTTTGTCAAAATTAATAAAATCAGAAATTTTGAGATGTAAAAATACTATTGATGAGTATTATTATGGTGGCTTGAAAAGCCAGCATACTGTTATCTATCTTAAACTTATTATTATTCTTCTTCTTCTTCTTCTTCTTCTTCTTCTTCTTCTTCTTCTTCTTCTTCTGAGACTAATTTCTAAGTGTATCTCCTCCTAGGCCTTTCAAGCTACATACTTCAAACTTTCGTCAAACCTTCGAACTGGTCTGACTCGAGTTGCTATATCTTTTCTAACTGATCCGACCTTGGGTTTTCCGAAAAACGACCCAGAAAAATCCCAAAAGTCCCATTGACTTAACATTGGGTCAAACTTTGTGAGCTCATAACTCTGCATCAGACTGTCCTACAGACTTTTAACTGGACTCATTTAACTCAGTCTAGCCAGCAGCCAATAACTGATGACTTTTTAACTTACTAGCCACTCCCTAGCAACCACTTACAGCACCCTAGCAACTGTCCAATAGACTTCCATTGTAAAAGACTCCCATTTACTTAACATTGGATCAACCTTTGTGAGCTCATAACTCTGCATCAGACTGTCCTACAGACTAGAGTCTGGCCTCATTCAACTCAGTCTAGCCAGCAGCCAATCACTGATTACCTTTAAACTTACTAGCCACTCCCTAGCAACCAATTTCAGCACCCTAGCAACTGTCCCAGAGACTGTGACTAGCTATTCTAACACACGCTAACAGTTTTAACATCCTACTGACATGCTAATCTTGCTAGAAAGGTGCTAGCAACACGATAGTGACATGCTAGTCATGCTAGTAACATGCTAATTCATGCTAACAACATGCTAATTCATGCTAGAAACAAGCTGACTCATGCTAGAATCATGCTAGTAACATGCTAGTTACATGCTAATTAATGCTAGAATCATGCTAGTTACATGCTAATTCATGCTAGTAACATGCTAATTCATGCTAGAATCATGCTAACAACATGCTAATTCATGCTAGAAACATGCTAGTAACATGCTAATTCATGCTAGAAACATGCTAGTAACATGCTAGAATCATGCTAGTAACATGCTAATTCATGCTAGAATCATGCTAATAACATGCTAATTCATGCTAGAATCATGCTAGTAACATGCTAATTCATGCTAGAAACATGCTAGTAACATGCTAATTCATGCTAGAATCATGCTAGTAACATGCTAATTCATGCTAGAAACATGCTAGTAACATGCTAATTCATGCTAGAAACATGCTAGTAACATGCTAATCCATGCTAGAATCATGCTAGTAACATGCTAATTCCTGCTAGAATCATGCTAGTAACATGCTAATTCATGCTAGAAACATGCTAGTAACATGCTAATTCATGCTAGAATCATGCTAGTAACATGCTAATTCATGCTAGAATCATGCTAGTAACATGCTAATTCATGCTAGAATCATGCTAGTAACATGCTAATTCATGCTAGAATCATGCTAGTAACATGCTAATTCATGCTAGAATCATGCTAATTCATGCTAGAATCATGCTAATAACATGCTAATTCATGCTAGAATAATGCTAGTAACATGCTAATTAATGCTAAAAACATGCTAGTAACATGCTAATTCATGCTAGAATCATGCTAGTAACATGCTAATTCATGCTAGAATCATGCTAGTAACATGCTAATTAATGCTAAAAACATGCTAGTAACATGCTAATTCATGCTAGAATCATGCTAGTAACATGCTAATTCATGCTAGAAACATGCTAGTAACATGCTAATTCATGCTAGAATCATGCTAGTAACATGCTAATTCATGCTAGAATCATGCTAATAACATGCTAATTCATGCTAGAAACATGCTAGTAACATGCTAATTCATGCTAGAATCATGCTAGTTACATGCTAATCCATGCTAGAATAATGCTAGTAACATGCTAATTCATGCTAGAATCATGCTAGTAACATGCTAATTCATGCTAGAAACATGCTAGTAACATGCTAATTCTTGCTAGAATCATGCTAGTAACATGCTAATTCATGCTAGAATCATGCTAGTAACATGCTAATTCATGCTAGAATCATGCTAGTAACATGCTAATTCATGCTAGAAACATGCTAATTCATGCTAGAATCATGCTAGTAACATGCTAATTCATGCTAGAATCATGCTAATAACATGCTAATTCATGCTAGAAACATGCTATTTCATGCTAGAATCATGCTAATAACATGCTAAATCATGCTAGAAACATGCTAGTAACATGCTAATTCATGCTAGAAACATGCTAGTAACATGCTAATTCATGCTAGAATCATGCTAGTAACATGCTAATTCATGCTAGAATCATGCTAGTAACATGCTAATTCATGCTAGAATCATGCTAGTAACATGCTAATTCATGCTAGTAACATGCTAATTCATGCTAGAATCATGCTAATTCATGCTAGAAACATGCTAGTAACATGCTAATTCATGCTAGAATCATGCTAGTTACATGCTAATTTATGTTAGAATCATGCTAGTTACTTGCTAATTCATGCTAGTAACATGCTAATTCAGACTCGGCTTTTCAAGCCACCATAAAGTTTGTCCTCAAACTTTAATATCTAGTTATTATTCTTCTTCTTCTTCTTCTTCTTCTTCTTCTTCTTCTTCTTCTTCTTCTTCTTCTTCTTCTTCTTCTGAGACTAATTTCTAAGTGTATCTCCTCCTAGGCCTTTCAAGCTACATACTTCAAACTTTCGTCAAACCTTCGAACTGGTCTGACTCGGGTTGCTATATCTTTTCTAACTGATCCGACCTTGGGTTTTCCGAAAAACGACCCAGAAAAAACCCAAAAGTCCCATTGACTTAACATTGGGTCAAACTTTGTGAGCTCATAATTCTGCATCAGACTGTCCTACAGACTTCTAACTGGACTCATTTAACTCAGTCTAGCCAGCAGCCAATAACTGATGACTTTTTAACTTACTAGCCACTCCCTAGCAACCACTTACAGCACCCTAGCAACTGTCCCATAGACTTCCATTGTAAAAGACTCCCATTTACTTAACATTGGATCAACCTTTGTGAGCTCATAACTCTGCATCAGACTGTCCTACAGACTAGAGTCTGGCCTCATTCAACTCAGTCTAGCCAGCAGCCAATCACTGATTACCTTTAAACTTACTAGCCACTCCCTAGCAACCAATTTCAGCACCCTAGCAACTGTCCCAGAGACTGTGACTAGCTATTCTAACACACGCTAACAGTTTTAACATCCTACTTACATGCTAATCTTGCTAGAAAGGTGCTAGCAACACGATAGTGACATGCTAGTCATGCTAGTAACATGCTAATTCATGCTAGAATCATGCTAACAACATGCTAATTCATGCTAGAAACAAGCTGACTCATGCTAGAATCATGCTAGTAACATGCTAGTTACATGCTAATTAATGCTAGAATCATGCTAGTTACATGCTAATTCATGCTAAAAACATGCTAATTCATGCTAGAATCATGCTAACAACATGCTAATTCATGCTAGAAACATGCTAATAACATGCTAATTCATGCTAGAAACATGCTAGTAACATGCTAGAATCATGCTAGTAACATGCTAATTCATGCTAGAATCATGCTAGTAACATGCTAATTCATGCTAGAATCATGCTAGTAACATGCTAATTCATGCTAGAAACATGCTAGTAACATGCTAATTCATGCTAGAATCATGCTAGTAACATGCTAATTCATGCTAGAAACATGCTAGTAACATGCTAATTCATGCTAGAAACATGCTAGTAACATGCTAATCCATGCTAGAATCATGCTAGTAACATGCTAATTCATGCTAGAATCATGCTAGTAAAATGCTAATTCATGCTAAAATCATGCTTGTAACATGCTAATTCATGCTAGAATCATGCTAGTAACATGCTAATTCATGCTAGAAACATGCTAGTAACATGCTAATTCATGCTAGAATCATGCTAGTAACATGCTAATTCATGCTAGAAACATGCTAATTCATGCTAGAATCATGCTAATAACATGCTAATTCATGCTAGAAACATGCTAGTAACATGCTAATTAATGCTAGAAACATGCTAGTAACATGCTAATTCATGCTAGAAACATGCTAGTAACATGCTAATTCATGCTAGAATCATGCTAGTAACATGCTAATTCATGCTAGAATCATGCTAATAACATGCTAATTCATGCTAGAAACATGTTAGTAACATGCTGATTCATGCTAGAAACATGCTAGTTAAATGCTAATCCATGCTAGAATCATGCTAGTGACATGCTAATTCATGCTAGAATCATGCTAGTAACATGCTAATTCATGCTAGAATCATGCTAGTAACATGCTAATTCATGCTAGAATCATGCTAATAACATGCTAATTCATGCTAGAATCATGCTAGTAACATGCTAATTCATGCTAGAATCATGCTAGTAACATGCTAATTCATGCTAGAAACATGCTAATTCATGCTAGAATCATGCTAGTAACATGCTAATTCATGCTAGAATCATGCTAATAACATGCTAATTCATGCTAGAAACATGCTAATTCATGCTAGAATCATGCTAGTAACATGCTAAATCATGCTAGAAACATGCTAGTAACATGCTAATTCGTGCTAGAAACATGCTAGTAACATGCTAATTCATGCTAGAATCATGCTAGTAACATGCTAATTCATGCTAGAATCATGCTAGTAACATGCTAATTCATGCTAGAATCATGCTAGTAACATGCTAATTCATGCTAGAATCATGCTAATAACATGCTAATTCATGCTAGAAACATGCTAATTCATGCTAGAATCATGCTAATAACATGCTAGTAACATGCTAATTCATGTTAGAAACATGCTAGTAACATGCTAATTCATGCTAGAATCATGCTAGTAACATGCTAATTCATGCTAGAAACATGCTAGTAACATGCTAACTCATGCTAGAAACATGCTAGTAACATGCTAATTCATGCTAGAATCATGCTAATTCATGCTAGAAACATGCTAGTAACATGCTAATTCATGCTAGAATCATGCTAGTTACATGCTAATTTATGTTAGAATCATGCTAGTTACTTGCTAATTCATGCTAGTAACATGCTAATTCAGACTCGGCTTTTCAAGCCACCATAAAGTTTGTCCTCAAACTTTAATATCTAGTTTTACTGTATAGTATTCTGTGATTATTAATGGTATAATAATATAGTACCCTAATTGTTTGTTTAAACTGTGAATAATTTTATTTAGCTGTGTTTCTCATTTTTAAGTTTCCCAGAATAACTGTGTCAGCTAAAGATATGAATGTGATTGTGCAAACTCTAAATGTAGTTTCCGTCTCGTACTGTTTGTCTCTGCAGGTTCGACACAATCTCATGGATGTCTCCAAAATGTTAAAGGATGAAAACCCTAAACTGCTCGTGATCCACAAGATCCAAAAGCTCAAACAGTAAGGAGGATATTATTGCATTCAAACACACAAACATTTTGTTTACTTTTGTTTGTGTTTACACTCTATTTTAAAGTACTCATGTAGCAGCGTATGTTACAAAGCATTGTGGATTTAGATGCAAACATTTTATAATAGCACAGCAGCTTTTTCCTCTGCAGAATTGCCCAAGGCTAGATGCTTCTCTCCTTTATTTAAAAAAAGCATTAGATGTAAACTAGAAATGCTATAATAAACAAAGAAATGCTATGGCTTTATTATGGAGACACTTTGAGGAAAAAACACAGAAGTTGTAAACTCTACCAAAATAAGGTGCTTCAGCAGAACTGTTTTGGTGCTAAATAAAACTTTTTCCATAAGGTTACATAAAGAACCATTCTTTATCTAGAATAATAATAACTTCATAAATGTAAATGTTAATATTGGTAATAATAGTTTTCATTTTATTAATATTAGAAAATAGTATATATTAGTATACATGCCTTAATAATACATTTATATGATAATACATGGGATAAGCACAATTATACTGTTTTTGCTTTGAAATAATATTATTTCACTTACACCATTGGTATATTATTTTCATTAATTCATTCATTTATTCATTCATTAATTTTCTTTTCGGCTTAGTCTGGGGTCGCCACAGCAGAATGAACCGCCAACTTATCCAGCATATGTTTTACACAGTGGATGCCCTTCTGTCTGCAACCCATCACTGGGAAACATCCATACACTCTCATTCACACACTCATACACTACGGCCAATTTAGTTATTCAATTCCCCTATAGCGCATGTGTTTGGACTGTGGTGGAAACCGGAGCACCCGGAGGAAATCCACACCAGGATTTACATTTACATTTACATTTAGTCATTTAGCAGACGCTTTTATCCAAAGCGACTTACAAATGAGGACAAGGAAGCAATTTACACAACTATAAGAGCAGCAGTGAATAAGCGCTATAGACAAGTTTCAGTTGTGTAAAAGTCTAAGAAGCAAAACAGTAGAATTTTTTTTTTTTTTTTTTTTTTTTGAGAGAGAGAGAGAGAAAGAGGGCACAGTTAGTGATGGGGAGAACATGCAAACTCCATGCAAACTCCACACAGAAACCCCAACTGACCCATACGAGGCTCGAACCAGTGACCTTCTTGCTGTGAGGCAATCGTGCTACCCACTGTGCCACCATGACACCTCATATTTTTTTTTCTGTTTTAAAGAAAAACTCCCCTAATTAAATCATGACGATCATGTTTATGACGGATTGATGACCAGTTTTGTTGTCTTGGTAGCATCAGGTTCTCATGATAAAGAAACAATACATCACAACCCATTTTCTATGTCAAGTTGTCATAACATACATCATTGTTGCATTTAAAATGCCATAACTGAACGAACGACACTTAATAACAGTCATAAGCATGTATAAAATCTCATTTACATTCATGAGATGTTATATTATGATTATAAAGGTTTCATGACAGTCTTATGAACACCCCTTCAAGTGTTGTCATTATTTGGGTGATTGGATTTCTATCTGCCTCTAATGCGTTTAGTTTACACCTGTGAGTTTCACAATGGTTTAGCTGTCTGATCTGAAAAAAACAAGAAGTGAGCAGGTGTAAACAGCCGACTACCATAAATTACATGATATATGGTGTGTTTTTCCTTCAAGGTCTTCCGTGTCTTCAGAGATGGAAACCGTAAATCTGAAAAGCTCTGAATCTAAATGTAAAGAGGGCCGAGCGTTTACACACTGAAGATTTATTTGATGCATCTTATATTCACAATATCTTCAGGCTGACAAATCCAGGATTCTTGCACACGTGTCTGGTTTTATCCGTGTTTTACCTGTCCTGAGGTCTGCCTTCAAGGGCACTGCATGTCAGTTTGACATCGGCGTCTGCTGGGACTGCTGTCTCGTCTGTTTTTAGCCACAGACAGCATCAGTCCACGACTCAGACTCTTTTAAAACAGTGCTGAAAATATACTTAAGAAGACCACTTTGATCCATAGCAGAGGATCTTGATTTTAAGAATAGACATTCGTTCTTTATAAAACCGCAATGGTCTGTTTTCAGATTTCCTCACATGTGTTGGGAACATTTTACTTAAAAAGGGCACCTATGATGCAAAGTTTACTTTTGCAAGTTGTTTTTGACACAGCACTTTTTTTATTGTGGATAAGAATAAGAATAGAAATTAAGAAATGGAAAGTAATTCTTTATAAAACTGCGTTGGTCTGTTTTAGGTTTGTCACGATACTGGAATTCGGTACCTATCGGTACTGTCATTTTTAAAACATCCATTTCCCGCTAACATTTGAGCACGTTCTTAATCACTGCTGATTTGCCATTGTGTTCACGTGCTCAACAGAAATGACTGTGATTGACCGCAAAGGTCATCAGTTCACTGAACTCACCGATGTTTACTGAGTATAACCACAGATACAGGGACACTGGAGCATTTTAAAGTCATGTTGATCAGCTGGTTTGTCTATAACAGGGATCGGGAACCTTTTTTCAGCAAAGAGCCATTTCTGATATTTTTGGCAAATGCATTTTTGTAAAGAGCCATTGGGGTATATATACTCATATATGCACCCCAATACTACTACTATAAATAATACAGGTTTAAACAAAACCTTTATTGATGCTCATGCACAACTAAAAATAAACAAATATGAAGCAACACATGTTGAGCAAGTTCATGACAATTTAATTAAATTTCTGGTAAAGAAACTTGTTTTTTTTTAAAAAAGGCAACAGAATTTAAATTAAACAAACATTTTACTGCTATAAAAATTATTCTTCCAATAATTCATAATAAAGCGACAATCATTTTTGCTAGTTTTAAAGCACATATACTATTGTTATTATATTAATTTTTGCTAGTTTTGAAGAACAAAAAATAATATTTTACTGTTATTAAGTAAATAAAGGGCGAGATCAGCTCAATGGATCATAAAATTGTAAGACTCAACTGTTAGCACTAGGAGAGCTGTAAAATGAGAATATTTGCAGAAAAAGTGGAGTGTTCCTGTAAAATACCACTTTTGACAGCATGTTTAATTCAGTGTGTTGTTTAGTATGCCTGCAGGGTTTCATATCACAAATATAGGCTAATATTTGTGCGAATCTTTTGAAGTTCACTCATGTCATGTATTGAATGGCTGTGGTTTGACCTGTGTGTTTCTCTGCTTGTTCTTCACAGTATGGCTGATGTCAGTGTGTTGAAGAGAGAGGATGGACAGACCGCTCTAATGGAGATCCTCCAGCTGGTCATCCAGACACCAGAACACAGAGAATCCGTCAGCCACAGCTCCAGAGCTTCATCCGTCAGCCGCACATCTGCTGCTTCACCCAACATCAGCCCAAGAGGATCTGCTACTCCACCTGTCAGCCCCAAAGGATCCACTACTCCACCCCTGATCCCCAAAGGATCCACTATTCCACCCTTAAGTCCCAAAGGATCCACAACTCCACCCTTAACCCCCAAAGGAACCAGTACTTCACCCATTGTGACCCCTAAAGGAACCACTACTCCACCCCTTGTGACCCCTAAAGGAACCACTACTCCACCCCTTGTGACCCCTAAAGGATCAACTACTCCACCCATAACCCCTAAAGGATCTCCTACTCCACCCATAGCCCCTAAAGGATCAACTACTCCACCCATAACCCCTAAAGGATCTCCTACTCCACCCATAGCCCCTAAAGGATCAACTACTCCACCCTTAACCCCTAAAGGATCTCCTACTCCACCCATAGCCCCTAAAGGATCAACTACTCCACCCTTAACCCCTAAAGGATCTCCTACTCCACCCATAGCCCCTAAGGGATCTCCTGCTCCACCTGTTTTGAGCCCCAGAGGATCCGCTACTCCAGCGGTCAGCTCCAGAGGATCCATCCACTCCAGTCTGGGCCACAGCTCCTCCATCCCACTGAGCGACAGGTGTGTTCAGTCATGATCTCTCAGTCTTTAAACGCGCTGCTCTTCATACTGATGCCTTGTTTTTAAAATCGCTCTTCCTCTATTGTGCTGAATGGTTCTGTTTGCTTGACAATTTCCATTCTGTGTCGATCCGGTGCAGTCAGCATGGATACGGTTTAATTTTCACTCTCTGGAATGCAAAACAATGCGTCAGTTGTTGCCTCTGTAACAGGTGTAATGTAAACAGCGATAGGAATGATGATCAGATATTTATGTTTTTGGGACTTCTTTATTCTGACATGCATTTTGATGAATGAATGAATGAATGAATGAATGAATGAATGAATTCATTCATTCATTCATTCATTCATTCATTCATTCATTCATTAATTGTGCGTTTCCACCTAGCCAGTTATAGAAAAAAATCAACTTTAGTAACTTTTTCCTCTAAAAACTGCAGTAGGTGATTGTCTTCAGTAGAGGCGTCACTAGACCCAATTGACTCGGGCACGTGCCCCAGTGTAAACCGCCAGTGCCCCAGTAAATGGTTTGAGATATGATTTACTTCATATGCAAGTGTATTTATTAAGAGTGGTAATTCCGGAATAAAGGTGTTATTCTCTATGTGCAGCCAAACCAACGCTGGTGAAAGCAATGTGTTTAATCAAGAAGCAAACAGACGCGCATCTCTGCATGTGCACAGAGAACCCACACGCCTCTCGCACGCGCTGCTCTTCGCCCGGTGCGAGTCCCAGTAGTTAATATGCACGCCAAAAAACTTGCTGCTCACGCACCACTCATGCGTTGTAAAACTGATACAACAGCCTTTTTCTGTTTTGCAAGTGGACAAAACTAAAGTTTAAACAATATGATGGTGTTCTTATAAAGCATGCCTCCTGATTTTTTGTATGAAGTAAAAAGGAGGGATGACAAGTCAGGGAGGGAAGACCTAATTCTCTGCCATGTGTCAGGTCTAACACCACAAATAATTCTATAAAACATCTTCTTTTTTTAATGTATTGAATTGTCTATAGAATTTCATTCAAATGAAATTAATATTCATGCAAAAGATTTCTTAAATGATCTTAGCATCACTCCGGTTGTGTCTTAACATTGTTTTTCAGTTACATTTAAGAATATTTAGAGTAATAATTGTATAATAACAAGAATACTTTTAATTATAATAATATTTGTATATATATATCTACAATTTTGCATGCCCCAGTAGAGCTTTATGTCTAGCAACGCCCCTGGTCGTCAGAAACATGTTGTTGTGCTGGTTGAAAGTCTCTTCACATTCCAATAGTAATGATTAAAATAAATTATCTAAATGTATTTTTATATTCTAGGTATAAAACCAAAAAACCTTCATCCAATTAAAGTTTGTTGGGCCGATAATTCTGATAAGTAGCCCAAACTATCTGTCAGCAAATGTAAAATCAAATGCTGAATCAAAACTCTTTAAACTCCTGAATCTATATTGGAGTGAGTTTTGCATGCTGGAGGAAGGACGACGCCATGACTGAAGTATTTCTGTTAGACAGGCAATGCTCTGTGTTAAACTCTTTTAGTCACTCAGAGCTGATGTAAATTGGGTTGTTATGAATGGGTTATCTGCACAGAAGTGTTGTTCAGCCACTGAAATCTCCTGGTGAAAGACTGATGTGACTATTTTCAGGTTCATAAGGGTCTTTTACAGCATTGATAATGTAGATTTATAATCAGTTTAACAACAAAACATCAGTAAATAGCACTATTCCGCCTAGCCTGCTTTACTGAGCTGAAGATGCTTTTCTATTCACAATGGGTCATTTCTGAACAATGACAGCCTGTGACGCGCTCCCTATATTGTTCACCGCTACTCTGAATATTCACTCTGAAATAGCATGTCAGTATGGCTCAGTAATAAGTGTAATTCCTGCACGCCGCAGGCCGAAAACTAAGCATACATTTGTCGCTTTATGACCAGCGATCCCCGAAATATTGCACATAATGACGAGTTCTTCTGCTACACAACTGAACACCTGCTAGATATAACACAGATTCTCATTGGGGATTGTAGTATTATAAAGTACTGTAGAGTTTACTAACTGGTGAATGACATGATCTAGTGGGTCTGTCATCACGAACGCCCACTCCATGATCTAGTGGGTCTGGGATTTCAGAAGACGTGGCTTTGGACGGCAGGGGAGGGACTGTGTTTTAAAGATATAATTCTAAAATGGTTCGCATTTTGGCAGATCACCTACTGCACCTTTAAAATAATGATGAATATTGCCATGAAGATATTGAAGTGTAGTTTTTATTAATGTAGTAGCTTTTATCTTTTATCTTCATTTGAAGTTTTAAAGAAAAACAAACGAAATGTTTTGTCTATCCTTGTGTTTTAAAATGTTAAATGTCCTAAACATTTCTCTGTGTCTGTGTCTGTGTGTGTGTGATCAGGGTTGATCTGCTGTTGGAGCTGGGGTTTCTCTCTCTGGAGCTCCAGCATCTTCAGATAGTCGTCCTCTGCCTGAAGGAGCTCAGAGACACACACGGACTCACAGTGAGTTCTGATGCTTTCTGGCTGAACTGTTTTAGTTTAAAGGTCCTGTGAAGTGCTCAGTGTTGCCAAATATAGCTGACTTTTTCTAGCCCAAAAGTTGTCCAAAACTCGCCCAAATGCACAAAAAACTACTCCAAATATTAGATTAATATTGTAACTGAAAAATCTGATTTAAATTTGAAATATATTTTTTGGTGTGAATTTTATTTATTTATATTTTTCATATTTGTCTAAGTAAATTTCTACTGTAATACAAATTTGTTTTTATCATGTAATATTTTTATGTATATCCATCTTGCTATTAAATAGCCATAAGCTGCAGATATGGCAATAAATAAATAGATTAATATTTTATTAAATTTTAATTAATTAAAGTAGAAATTTAGCTCCTTACTTTGACTGTCATCATTTTTAAACATACAGCAATCAACACCAGCAGTCAGAGCTCCACAACATAACTGGATCACATGGAAACACTGCCCCCCTCTCACCCAGGCCCGGAGTGGGACTCCTTTTCAGCCCTGGAGTTTCAAGCCTTAGACTGGCCCATTTCCGTTCAAGACTGACTATATTAAAATAATGTAATTTCCAATTCAGTACTAAAAAATACCAAATAAATACGAATATATTTTAAGATATATATCAAATACATTTATGTATAAAATAAAGATTAAATTTAAATATATTGAATTTTATTTTTCATAAATATGAGAACATTAAAGGGTTGCTAAATCTCCGACACTATTGTTTAAAACATCACAATGTCCTTTTCTGCAACATCTGAATATATATTCTGTGCTAAATTCTTTACAGATATCCAGTCCTTAAACATAAATAAAGAATAAAACAAGTATTGCACTGTGATATGCCAGATATTTTTAATCACAGCTAATAATGTCTTCATCCCCCCCTTTACCTTTCTGATCCAGTTAAGTCAGATTTATTAATGTAGTGAATCATCTGATTTCATTAATTGTCTCAGGGCATTTTTTCATTGAGCAGGTGTAATATTCATTAATATTAATATTGATCATTCGAATTCTTATATTCATTGACAATCCTACCTGCCCATTCTAGTGTGTTGGGCTCATGACTGGTGCTTGGTAACGTTATGAGGCCTGCTTCTTCACTGTTAGTAGCAAACAGGACTAGAGGCTGCTGCTGCTGAAGAGCTGCAATACAAGTAATCGTAATTGTTATTTTGCACTGCTCCTGACTATCATAATGTCAACTTACCGGTCATTTCATCGTCTTCATGTGTTGTTGTACTCTCGCTGCCGCTGTATACTTCACTTTTTTTTAATTCGGGCCTTTTCAGAGCCACCTTTGCACGATTTTTCATCTCTCACGGATCTTTTAACAAATGGTTTTGCTGATGAGCAAGGTGCCGCTGTTCGAGGAGTCGAATGATAATTAGGCTGCATTCTGCTCATGGTGCTGCGAGAAAATAAATTAAAAGAGTGGAGCTGCGGTAATACAATGAATAAAATGAGTGAGGCTATGGCCAAATAAATAAATAAAAAAATTTAAAAAGTGTGACTGCTGAGAGTGCAGGGCAGGCAGTATAGGGACACCGGCCCTCACGGCCAAAAAACTGAATTCTCCTGGCCCTCCCGATTAGCCAATCCAGGCCTGCTCTTACTCACTTAAATTTGTTGTGTAGATTACACTACCTGTTAGAGTATGTTGTACTTTCGAAATGGGCTATAAGTTCACCCCATTTGGCGTTTCAAATTCTTTTGAACATAATAAGATGCTGCTTGTTAATCAGACGCTTCTATGTAGTAAATGTCATGATGAACCGCTGTGAGTTTAACTGCAGGCGCTGTGTGATGCTCATGCACGTGAATGAGAGTCAGATTTGTCCATGGAGTCAGATTTTGATACAACTTTCCTTCACCTCCTCTTGCGGGTGGGCCCACGCAGTTTGCGCTATACACTGGTCTCTACTAGCTGTATGGAGTAGGAGCACACAATTATGTTTTGTTGAATAACATAACCAGGGGCCAGCCACTCTCCCTGGTTTGCGGTTTGGGCTCTTGAGGGTCCCTTGCCTTCAAGCTACAGGGTCTGTGACCCAAGTGGGCTGCCCCAGGGGCCAGCCACCCTGCCTAGGTTGCAGTTTGGACTCTTGAGGGCCCCTTGCCCTTCAGCTGCAGGGTCTCTGGCCCCAGCTGCATATAAAGTTTAAAACCGCCCAAATGTTGTCAACCCGCCTATGCCATTTTTTTTTCAATCTCACAAAACTTGAAGTGCTTTGAAATGTGCATGTTTTATTCAGTGATTGACATCATCTTAACTGAAACATGTAGAGAGGGGGCGGGACATATAGTAGCCCCTCCCCTAAACAAAATCAGCCAATAGCGTGTTGTTTCTCTCACAGCTCTGCCAGTGAGAGTGGTTGAGCTCAAGTGCGTCAAATGAAATGCAAATGAGAAAAAGGGGGTGGGGCATGTCAGACACTGGCGAGCATTTGATTGGTCAGAAGATTTGATGAGAAACTGACGTATGAGGAGACGACAAAACGATTGTTGGTCGATTTTTGTGGAAGCGACAAACTGCGAGCTTTACATGTTTGTATTTTCTAAATGTGAATTTTCTCACTGTTTTGGAGACACTAGATTATAAATATCCTAAACACTAACAGACTGATACTAACATCTAAAATGTTTTATTTTAAAGTTCACAGAATCATTAAAGGCTCGTACACACCAGGACACTTTTCCTTTGCGTTTATCGTCAGCGGTTTTCTAGAAGTTTTTCCGGATTCAGACCCAAGCGATTTTCACTGGCGTCGAGCAGAAGAGTATGCAAAATCACTCCTTTACGTTAGATGGCGCTACACAAATTTAAGCTTCTGACACCCGCTTGTAACACAGAAGAAGAAGACAGAATTTGATACGCTTGTTGTTAAAGTTACTGCCCTTTCAAACATGCATAGATGTTTCAAGAAGCAGCTCCAGCTTTAGCGATCAAGGAATGATTATTGTTCACCAGAGCTATAAGCAGCTCCACGTTCATATCACCTCTGGGCATCTTCAATGTGCGCTCGCATTGACAGTTTTGTGATTGAGCACCTCCAAGTGGTGTTTACTCTAACTTCAGCAGCTCCATGCACATAAACAAAAGGACCAATCTGATTGGTGGAGAAAGTTTTGACACGGCGCGTCAAAATAAAAAAAACCCAGCATGAGTCGTTTTTTTAAAAATGACGCTTTTACGCCTGGCGTTTTGAACGTTGGTGTGCACGATCAAATTGGCGCCCTTTATTTAGTCACAAGGCATTGAATATTGACGAAAAACATGAGCAAAATGCGGGATTTAGAGCAGAACATAAATCTGTCATATCTTAAATGAATGATAAAATAAAATACATGTGTTGTTGAGGCAACACAGTGGCTCAGTGGTCAACACAATGGCCTCACAGCCAGAAGGTCGCTGGTTCGAGTCCCGGCTGGTGTTTCTGTGTGGAGTTTGCATGTTCTCCCTGTGTTGGCGTGGGTTTCCTCCCGGTGCTCCGGTTTCCCCCACAGTCCAAACACATGCGCTATAGGGGAACTGATGAACTAAATTGGACATAGTGTATGTGTGTGTGTGTGCGTGTATGTGTCTGTGTGTGTATATGTGAATGTGTATGGGTGTACCAGTACTGGGTTGCAGCTGGAAGCGCATCCGCTGTGTAAAACATATGCTGGAAAAGTTTTGGACCTTTCTCATAAGTTATTTTGTTGGATCAGCTCCAGATTTGGTTTCAGTACTGACTAATCTAATGTACGTGCAAATATAAAATTGTAAAGGATCCTATTGAAATAATTAATTAAAATAAAAATTTAAGAGATTTGTGAGTGTTGTACTCATTTATACTGAGCACTCTATATGTGTGGCTTATTTTCCAATGCTCATATCTAAACATGCAACTCATGATCAGTGTAATTGTAAAGATATGATGTTTTTAATATTATATAATATGTTTTTATTTATATGCATAGTTTTTTTATATGCATTTCTTAAGCAAAACTTTAACCTATCATATGTTAAACAGTTGAATAATAAAATGAATATTTCGTGTTGTGTGTTTCTCCTGCAGGTGGGTCAGCTTGTTCTGCTGGAGTGTGTCCAGTGTGAGCTTGACCTTCACACACACTCACACCCACACCGAATAGAGAAATACTCCAGATCTGCTGTGGAGGTACTATACAGGGCAAATATATTCACTCCTCATATATATACAGTATATACAGAGTACAGTATGCAGCTCAGAGTTTCAGCATGGAGGATTGTTTAGTTTGAGGATTTCTGAAGCTTTGGGAAATGGGGATTACTGAAAGATATTAATATGGATTGGCAAAGCATATAAACAATCTGCTGCACACCTGATCCTGCTCTTAGTTTCCCACACTGTTTCTCTCTCACTATGTGTTTAAATATTCATTTATTTCTGTAGCACATCTGAAACACACTGTACTTTTCATTGAGGAGAAATGTTTTTAATGAAGCAGATGCATTAAGAATGCTGCAAAACTGTTTCATGAATGTTTTTTGGTCTTGTTTTTCAGTATGCACATATCTAAACATTAAATTGATCATTTTAGATTTTTTATGTGCATTTCTGAAGTGAATCATTATTGTAATATGTTATGCAACTACACTAACAATAGTTATTTGTGCCAAAAGAGAGTGTTTAGATATTTGCACTGGAAAACAAGATAATTTTTGAGTGTTGATGAAAATTTCTATATGGCACTTTTTTTATGTAAATAATATTGTAGTGTTTAATAATGATTATACTGAATTGGCTTTAATATGATTAGTTTTGCTTCTCATTTTAGACATTTCATTTTTTAGCATTTTTGTGAGTTTTTTTATTAGATATATTATTATATATTTTATTGTATTTGGATATATAATTTTGTTTTAGTCTGTCATTTTAACATTTCAACTTATTTTAGTTGTTAAGACCACATTTCTCATTTTCATTTAATTTAATATTCTATAATTTTATCTAATATTTCTTCTTTATTTTAACTATAAGTGATTTAGAATTGTTTTAGTTTCTGTTAGTTTTTGGTTTCAGACAAATGCAGACTAATGCTCAATCTCCAAACATTTGATCTCCAGTTAGAGTCTCTGTTCATCTTGCATTTTTACTTGAGTATCAGAGAACATATCAAAAATGGATTTAATTAATGTGTGTGTGTGAGTGTATTTCTGTGTGCGTTCTTTTATTTATATATATATATATATATATGTGTGTGCGTGTGTGCATGTGCGTGTGTGCGTGCGTGCGTGCATGCTTGTATGTATGTGTGTGCGCATGCTTGCTTGCATATACATACAGTGCATCCAGAAAGTATTGCTAGCGCTTCACTTTTTCCACATTTGTTTATGTTCCAGTCTTATTCCAAAATGGATTAAATTGATTGATTTCCTCAACATTCTACACACAATCCCCCATAATGACAATGTAAAAAAAGAGTTTTTTAAATTGTTGCAAATTTATTCAAAATAAAAGAGCTGTTAAATCAGATGTACATCAGTATTCACAGCCTTTGGCATGAAGCTCTAAATTGAGTTCAGGTCCATTCTGTTTCATTGGAGTTCACCTGTGCTCAATTCAGCTGTTTGGACATGATCTGAAAAGGCATACACCTGTCTATATAAGGCCCCAGGGTTGAGAGTACATGTCAAAGCACAAACCAAGCATGAAGACAAAGGAATTGCCTGTAGACCTCTGAGACAGGATTGTCTGGAGGCACAAGGCTGGGGAAGGTTACAGAAACATTTCTGTTGCTGTGAAAGTTCCAATGAGTGCAGCGGCCTCCATCATCTATAAGTGGAAGATGTTTAACCAGCAGGAGTCTTGCTAGAGCTGGCCGGCCATCTGAGCTGAGTGATCGGGGGAGAAGAGCCTTAGTCAGGGAGGTGATCAATAACCCGATGGTCACCAATCAGGCCTGTATGGTAAAGTGGCCAGACGGAGGACACTCCCCGCGTGGAGTTTGCCAAAAGGCATCTGAAGGACTCTCAGACCATCAGAAACTAAACTCTCTGCTCTGATGAGACTCAAACTGAACTCTTTGGAGTGAACACCAGGCGTTACATTTGGAGAAAAGCAGGCAGCGCTCATCACCAGGATAATAGCATCCCTACAGTGAAGCATGGTGGTGGCAGCATCATGCTGTGGGGATGTTTTTCAGCAGCAGGAACTGGAAGACTAGTCAGGATAGAGGGAAAGATGAACGCAGCGATGTACAGAGACATCCTGAATGAAGACCTGTTTCAGAGTGCTCTTGACCTCAGACTGGGGCAACGCTTCACCTTCCAGCAGGACAATGACCCAAAGGACACCGCCAAAATATCAATGGAGTGGCTTCACAACAACTCGGTGAATGTCTTTGAGTGGCCCAGCCAGAGCCCAGACCCAAATCCTATTGAACATCTCTTGAGAGATCTGAACATGGCTGTACACCGTTGCTTCCCATCCAACCTGATAGAGCTTGAGAGGTACTGCAAAGAGGAACGGGCAACAATTCCCAAAGGCTGGAACATAAAAAAATGTGGAAAAAGTGAAGCGCTAGCAATACTTTCGGATGCACTGTGTGTGTGTGTGTGTGTGTGTGTGTGTGTGTGTGTGTGTGTGTGTGTGTGTGTGTGTGTGTATGTCTGTATTTGTTTGTGTGTGTGTGTGCGTGTGTGTGTGTGTGTGTGTGTGTGTGTATGTCTGTATTTGTTTGTGTTTGTGTGTGTGTGTGTGCTTGCTTGCTTGCATATTTGTGTTTATTTGTATATATATTTATGTACAGTATGTGCATATTTCTCTGTGTCTGTGTGTGCTTGCTTGCTTGCGTGTGTGTGTGTGAGTAAGCGTTTGTGTGAGAGTGTGAATGTGTGCACGTACTTGCTTGTGTGTGTTCGAAAGAGAGAAAATGCATGTGAAGGTGAGCTCTTCTGTGTGTGTGTGCGAGTCTGAGTTTGTGAGCGTATGTGTGTGTTTGTGTGTTTGATGTGCATTAGTAATGGAGGAGGTGTGTGTGAGCAAATACTGTACTGTATGTGTGTGTGTGTCATTTCAGCTCCAGCTGGGTGTGTTGCTGCGTCTGGAGGCGCTGCTGCAGAAGGCCATGAAGGAAGCAGACGCTGCTGTGGTTCAGGCTGTGTGTGTGTGTGTGTGGAACACGTGTCTGCCGCTGCTGCAACACAACCTGAGGAGGAGAGTCAAGAAACCGCTGATCACACTCACTCGCGCACTGGAGGACACACACAGGTCTCACAGACAGACAGACAGACAGACAGACAGACAGACAGACAGAGAGACAGTGTGTGTGAGAAAGTGTATATGTGAGTGTGTTTGTATGAGTGCATTTCTGTGAGTATGCTGTTTGAGTGTGTAAGTGTGTGTATGTCAGTATGTTTTGTGCACTTGTGTCCGTTGTGTGTGTGTGTGTGTGTGTGTGTGTGTGTGTGTGTGTGAATGTATATGTGCGTGTATGTGGTTATTTTGTGAGTGTGTTTGTGTGCATTTATATGTGTGTGCGCATTTGTCCGTGTGTGTATGTATGTGAGTATATGTGTGTGTGGGTATTTGTGAGTGTGTATGTCTATGTGTGTGCGCATTTGTCTGTGTGTATGTATGTTTATGTATGTGGATATTTTGTGAGTGTATGTATGTGTGCGCATTTGTCTGTGTGTGTATGTATGTGAGTATATGTGTGTGTGGGTATTTGTTAGAGTGTATGTGTTAGTGTGTATGTATGTGTGTGTGTGTGTGTGTATGTATGTATGTGAGTATATGTGTGTGTGTGTGGGTATTTGTGAGAGTGTATGTGTTAGTGTGTGTGTATATATGTGAGTGTGTGTCTGTGGGTATTTGTGAGAGTGTAGGTGTTAGTGTGTATGTATATGTGTGTGTGTGTATGTATGTGAGTGTGTGTGTGTGGGTATTTGTGAGAGTGTATGTGTTAGTGTGTGTGTGTATGTATGTGAGTGTGTGTGTGTGGGTATTTGTGAGAGTGTATGTGTTAGTGTGTATGTATATGTGTGTGTGTATGTATGTGAGTGTGTGTGTGTGGGTATTTGTGAGAGTGTAGGTGTTAGTGTGTATGTATATTTGTGCGTGTGTATGTATGTGTGTATGTGAGTATATGTGTGTGTGGGTATTTGTGAGTGTGTATGTCTATGTGTGTGCGCATTTGTCTGTGTGTATGTATGTTTATGTATGTGGGTATTTTGTGAGTGTATGTATATGTGTGCGCATTTGTCTGTGTGTGTATGTATGTGAGTATATGTGTGTGTGTGTGTGTGGGTATTTGTGAGAGTGTATGTGTTAGTGTGTATGTATATGTGTGTGTGTGTGTATATATGTGAGTACATGTTTGTGTGTGTGGGGGGGGTATTTGTGAGAGTGGATGTGTTAGTGTGTATGTATATGTGTGTGTGTGTGGGTATTTGTGAGAGTGGATGTGTTAGTGTGTGTGTATGTATGCGAGTGTGTGTGTGTGTGTGTGTGTGGGTATTTGTGAGAGTGTGTGTGTGTGTGTGTGTGTGTGTGTGTGTATGTGTGTATATGTGTGTGTGTGTGGGTATTTGTGAGAGTGTATGTGTTAGTGTGTATGTATATGTGTGTGTGTATGTATGTGAGTATATATGTGTGTGTGTGGGTATTTGTGAGTGTGTATGTGTTAGTGTGTATGTCTGTGTGTGCGCATTTGTCTGCGAGTATGTGGGTATTGTGTGAGTGTGTATGTGTTTGTGTGTATGTATTTGTATGTGCGCATTTGTCTGTGTGTATGTATGTATGTGTATGTATGTGTGTGTATGTGGGTATTTTGTGTGTATGTGTTTGTGTGTATGTATATGTGTGTGTGTCTTTGTCTGTGTGTGTATGTATGTGTTTGCGTGTATGTATATGTGTGTGCGCATTTGTCTGTGTGTATGTATGTGTGTGTATGTGGGTATTTTGTGTGTATGTGTTTGTGTGTATGTATATGTGTGTGTGTATGTATGTGTTTGTGTGTATGTATATGTGTGTGTGCATTTGTCTGTTTGTATGTATGTGTGTGTATGTGGGTATTTTGTGTGTATGTGTTTGTGTGTATGTATATGTGTGTGCGCATTTGCCTGTGTGTGTATGTATGTGAGTATATGAGTGTGTTTGTGTGTGAGTGTATATGTGTGTGTGTGTGTGTGTGAGAGTGTATATTTGTATGTGCATTTGTGCGAGTGTGTGTACAGTGAGTGTGTGAGTGTATGAGTGTTTGTTTGTGTATATGGGTATTTTTGAGTGTGTTTGTGTTTGTGTGTATGTATATGTGTATGTGCATTTGTGTGAGTGCGTGTATGTGGGTATTTTGGAGTGTTTTTGTGTGTGAGAGGGAGAGAGTGTGTATGTGAGTGTGTGTGTGTTATTAGTATGTAGTAATATGTGTTTCTGTGAGGGGTAGTTTAAGAGTCATGTAGATGTTCCTTCAGTGTAGTTCAGTGTAGTTCTTCACCTGATGAAGAATGGACCGAGATGAAGCATGTGCTTTAGTTCTTCATTAAAGTAATCCTCAATGTTAAAGTGAACTCTGTCTGCATTCCCCCATCCTCACGTCATCTGAAGATGTTTTTCTGTTCTCTGCTGAACGTGTTAAATGAATTGTCATGAAATGAAAGAAGACAGTGACCAGAGGCCCCAAAAAATCCTAAATATAGGCTCTCTCTCTGTCTGTTCTGCTGTGCTTCAAGAGGCTTTTTGTCCTGTTGTTCAGTACTAATATAAAATGTTGTTAATTCAAGATGCATTTATTTAAGACTGAAGATGATGGTACTGTGTGTAACTTCATTTTTTCCTAAAACGCCCATCGATATGAATTAGTCAGGGCTTTAAATTTGAGTTAATTCTGTCAGCTGAGTCAAATACAATAGTATAATGCTCTTTAGAGATTGTTTTTTGGCTACACAGATTATTAATATTTTATCTTTTGCTTAATTTGTTTTTCTTCTTTTTCCATCCTCTTGTAGGATTAATGTCTTTCAATTTTGCTTTTCCGCTAAAAATGTTTCTTGATTTAAGAATTTTTTATTTGATTTATGATTTATGATTCATGATGGCCTTTTTTATTAAAGTGGAAAGAATCTGTCCTTTTGGTCAGTTTTAATCAATTAAAGGGAAAACAAAACTATTAGCTTGCGCTTAATATTTTCTCAAGTTTATTTTTTTTACTGCACTGACAGATTTATTTATTAATTTAGATTATTATTATTATAATTATAACTATTGCTATTACTATTTTGTTGTTGGTAATAAGAATAATTCATTCATTCATTTTCTTTTCAGCTTAGTCCCTATTAATCTGGGGTCACCACAGCTAAATGAACCTCCAACTTATCCAGCATTTGTTTTTACGCAGCAGATGTACTTAGAGCAGCAACCCATCAATGGGAAACGCCCATACACACACACACACACACACACACTCATACACTACAGACAATTTAGTTAATCATTTCCCCTATAGCACATGTGTTTGGACTGTGGGGGAAACCGGAGCACCCAGAGGAAACCCACGCCAACACGGGGAGAACATGCAAACTCCACACAGAAACGCCAACTGATCCAGCCGGGGCTCGAACTAGCGACCTTCTTGCTGTGAGGCGATTGTGCTACCCACTGCGCCACCGCATCGCTTAATAATAATAATAATACAGTTAATGATGATGATTATTTGTTTATCATCATTCATTCATTCATTTATTTTCCTCCTTCTTAGTCCCTTTATTCATCAGGGGCCGCCACAGTGGAATGAACCACCTATTCCAGCATACATTTTACACAGTGGATGCCCTTGCATCTGCAACCCAGTACTGGGAAACACCCATTCACACACATAAACGATGACCAATTTAGTTCATCAGTGCCCCTATAGCGCATGTGTTTGGACTGTAGGGTAAACTGGAGCACCCGGAGGAAACCCACACCAACACGGGGAGAACATGCAAACTCCACACAGAAATGCCAACTGACCCAGCCGGGACTCGAACCAGTGACCTTCTTGCTGTGAGGCGATCGTGCTACCCACAGCACCATTATTATTATTATTATTATTATTATTATTATTATTATTATTATTATTATTATTATTATTATTATTGTTATTATTATTATTGTTATTATATGTTTTTATATATATATTTTAATCATCATTTAATTTTTGGGGGAGTCAATTAACAATTGCTGCTTTTTTATTTATTACTATTAACACTTAAAGGCGCTAATGTACTGTAAATACGAATGCTTGGATTTTTATTTATTTTTTTGTGTGTGTGTTTTTCCTTCTCTCTCTGTGTGTGTGTGTGTGTGTGTGTGTGTGTGTGTGTGTGTGTGTGTGTGTGTGTGTGTGTGTGTGTGTGTTCTCAGTGTACTGCTGGATGTCCTGTGCTGTGCTCATGCTGAACTGGCATCTGTATCCGAGGACGAGGAGAGTCTGGAGTCTGCAGTAAATCACCTGGAGAGATCAGTGTGTGTGTGTCCACAGAGCGAGCGTCTGTCCTCCCACCTGCACCGCCTCCGTCTGCGTGCCTCCATACACACACACACTACTCCTGCTGGAGCCCTGGATCACGCACACACACTCATACTGCAGGTACCAATGCAAAAACACACACGCTCTCTGTCTCTAAAGAGATGTTTTTGGAGATGTTTACACCTAAGCTCGGATTTTTGAAATATGCTTTAGTGTTGTCACGATACTGGAATTCGGTACCAGTCGATACTGACATTTTAAAACCATTTCCGGCTTACATTTGAGCGTTGTTGAGCACGTTCTTAGGGTGTACTCACACTATGCTGTTCCAACCGTGCCCGGATGTGTTTTCCGGTTCGTTTAACAAGTATCAGTGCTCAGAATTGGGCGTAGTTCAGTTTGCTGGCCGTGGCCCGGTTAGAAAAGGTGTGCCAGAGCATGGTTCGGTTGGGCTTTGGTGCGGTACGCTTGTAGTGTAAGTGTAAAGCACACCTGAGCCCGAAACTGAAGACAAGACGTGACTTTTAGGGCCTACTCACACTATGCTATCCGAACCGTGCCTAGACCCATTTCCCAGATCGTTTGAGAAATGTGAGTGCTCTGAATTGGGCTCAGGCATGGTTCACTTGGCCGGACCTGGCCCGGTTGAAAGAGGTGGTCCAGAGCGCGGTTCACTTAGGCCTTGGCACGGTATGCTTGTTGTGTGAGTGCAAAATGCGGCTGAGCCCAAAACTGAAGACGAGACGTGACTTTTACGGGACTGTTTCATATGCGTTTATTAATCATTCTTACTGTTCAATGAACGCAAACTGTCGTAGTTTATGAAAGACGCAAACCCCTCACTGCATGGCAGCTGCACCTTCAGCAAACCTCCTAATTCCTGCAGCACGAGGACTTTTATTGTTTATGAGCGTCAAAAGTGGCGGATCTGTTCGGCTAAAATATTTGACTGTGTGTCACTGCATCACAAACAACTAAAACAATATAACTAAAGAAACCTCCACCTGTAGAAAACACTCTTCATCCCACTAGCTGTGTTTTCATCCAAAGATTCAATTCATCTTTATTTCTCCAGCACTTTTATAAGTTCGATTGTGTCACAGCAGCTGAATACAGAAGTTCTAGTAAACTGAAACTGTCAGTTTAGTGTTCAGAGTTGAAGTTCAGTTCAGTGTGGATTAATATTTACTGCTTAAAGTTCAAACACTGAAGAGTGAATCCACCGAAGCGCAGCTCCACAAGTCCCAAACCAAGGAGACAGGAGACAGTGGAGCAACAAACTTCACCAATTGACCAAAGTGAAGGAAAAACCTCAATAGAAACCTGACTCAGTTGGGCAAGACCATTTCTCCTCTGGCCAAACTTCCTGTGCAGAGCTGCAGTCTAGGCGCTGGAGAACGCTGGACGTGCATCATGGAGAAGCTTCAGGTGTGTTTGAGTAGGTCACTGGGTGATCAGTCTGGCCCACAGGATCAATGTGGAAACTCATCTGTCACTGGGGTCTTACTGGGATCAGTCTCATGCTCTCCACTCCTCCATAACCACCACAGCAGCTGCTCAGGATACGGCCTGGTCCAGGATTATGGAAACCTCTAGAAGTGCTCTTCATATGTCACAGGTCTTGGATCGCATCAGTGGCGCTGCACAATCTCTAGAGGCCTCAAGATGAGTATCCTCAGGTGGAAATAGACAACAAAGAAAATAAGCGTAGCTGC